>NC_058136.1:79207143-79241198 GCF_016433145.1 Gracilinanus agilis | reverse complement strand
AAGCCAGGCTCTATAATTCTTCTTGGCAGATGGACTAGTAAAGTTTAATTTGGGATGGAAATTTGCACTTTTTATTTTTGAATGCTCTATTTTGATCAATGAAATTACCCTAAAATGCTGATACGTGCAAGAACAATATTATGCAGGTAGGATGGGAAAACTGGAAATAGCTAGGGCTAATTTTTCTTGTTTAACTCAGACTATGCTGTGAGCTATGTATTAATAAAATTGCTTTTGAAATTGTTTCTAGAAATCAGATTTATCTCTTTTTTTCAGTGATAATTCGCAAGTGTTTCAAAATGACATCATTCAAACTCGAAGAAATAGCACAACAGTTCTGAATCGTCGCAGTTTGGTAAGAATAGTGCTTAAAACTAATTTTACAGCTTCAGTGTCTTATTAAGTTTACCAAGGCAATCTTTGGCTCAGTATAATTAGGTATATCAACAGTAATCTTGTCAAATAGAAATGAATATTTTGGTTATGGTAGTAATCTTTGAAACCAGTCCTTTACATTATTTCAACTTCAAAGCTTTAACATAATTTACCTTAGAGGTTTATATACATCTGTGGTTCCTTTTCTTCCCTCCCTTCCTTCCTGTTTCTGCCTCCTTCTGTTCTCTGTGCTCTTCATCCACACTCTGAACTTCCATTCTTCCCTTTCTCCCTGCTTTTGTCCTTCCCTCGACTCTTAATGTGATAGATACAGGTAGAGACGCCATGACAATATTGTTTTTTACTTTCTCTGATTTGTCTATCCTTTGATATCTATTGAGATGATATTTGCATCTTAGAAATTGATTGGAAAGGTGACATAATTGCAAATACTTTTATTATTTTTTTAATGATTGATAAAATACTCTTATGAATCTTGGTCTTAAAGATTTTTTGGCAGAAAGGTTCATTTTTGACTTCTTCAGTTCAGTTTCTTAGGTCATTTAAGTAGTATTGTTTTGTCTTTTTTTCCAAGTATTTAAAATTTTTACAAATATTTATTTGTTTCTTCCAAGTTTTTCCAGTTTGTTAGCATGTAGTTGAACCAAGTAATTTCTAATGAGAAGGAAATAAAAAATAATTATCTAGAACAATTTGAAATGTTTTTTCAAGTGTTATCTTCTCTTACTCTGAAAATTTAACTTTGGCAGAGATTTTTCTGGTTTGCTCATTAGAAGAGATGTATGGATTTTTAACTTATGTCAGACACTAATTAGCTGTGTGACCATGGGCAAGTTTAGGTGACCACGAAATTTATGATCCCATGGTACTTTTGTTTCAAAATTTTTATTGCAAAGTTAAGTTTATTTCTTGCACAAGCTTAATGTGTACCTCATTGAATTTCGTAGGGTGTCATTTATATTTTCCTTTCGGAAGTGAATCTTCTTCCAAAAACCTGCACTATTGCTCACAGCTTTCCTGTTAAAGTTTTGTTAACCTTGTTATCTCCTGTTAAGAAGATACTATATGATCATGAAAATAGGTTTTTTACAATGACACACATATAACCCCCTGGAATTACTTATCAGACCTGGGAGAGGGGAGGGAAGAGGATGGGAAAAATCATGAATCATGTTACCATGGGAAAATAATTCTAAATAAACTAAAAAAATAAAATGAAATAATTTAGCTGTAAAAAAGATGCTAGACTGCCAAACATGAGTAATAATAAAACTAATGTGTTTTGGATCCAAACTGAGTTTAGAGGCAAGGGGTGAGAATGAGAAGAAAGAGGTTATCTTAAAGAAGTTAAGAGTTAAAGAGGAGGTCAGCATAATAATTGTCTTCAAATATAGGATGAAGCGTGAAACTGTCAATTCAGTTAAAAATAAAGTGGATTTGTTCTGCTATATCAAGAAGTAATTTTAGAGATCCTTTTAGCTCCCCTCTTGGAGGAAAGAAATCAGAGCTATCTTTTTTTGGTTGATGAAGAACAGGGAAAATAAGTTATAAACCTAAGAGCATACTGATAATTTGCATTATAAGCTAAACACGTAGTAGAAATAAAGAATGAAATAATTCACATTCTTGAGGAGTTTGAGGGATAAGTGCTGGTGTAAGCACATGCAGAATATATATAAAGGAGAATAAAATGCACATTTGTATTAAAATTCATGCTAGACTAAATTCAATGAGATTGGGGGTTCTTTTATTTTGTATATGTTTGCATATTTTTCTCCACATGGTTTGGGGTTAGAGGCTTCTGAATCTGAAAATCCAGAAGTGGGTGGTTAGATGGAGAGAGCAAGTTAGAGTTCCCATTGTAAACTTTGTTTTAACCCTTAAGCAGCTGTCTTAGAAGAGAATTTCAACGAATGTGAACTGGCACTTTCACCAGTCAAGGGAAAGAAGAGTGGTAAAGGAAAGCCAAGAAAGCTTATTTCATGAGGGCAATCAGAAGATACTAAATCTACATCTTCACATGGGATAGATGTAAGAAGGAAGAAAAAAGCATATTGATTCTTATTTTCTTAGAAAATAATATGAAAAATGTTTGGTGTTTATATGCCAGAAACATTTGATAGATTAATATTTTATTTTACATATTGCTTAATATACTTTAAAAAACCCTCACATTCTATCTTAGAGTCAATACTGTATATTGGCTCCAAGGCAAAAGAATGGCTAGGCAATGGGGGTCAAGTGATTTGCCCAGGGTCACACAGCTAGGAAGTGTCTGAGGCTAGATTTGAACCTAGGACCTCCCGTCTCTAGGCTTGGCTCTCCATCCACTGGGCTATCCAGCTGCCCCCTGCTCAATATACTTTTAAAAGAACTGTTATGTTTTGTTTTTTATTTTCCTCTTTTTCTCTTTTTTCTTTTCCAGAGAGATAGGTCACCTCACAGAAGTAATTTTAGTGATTCTAGACCCAAGTGTGGATTCTGTCATGTGGGTGAGGAAGAAAATGAAGCAAGGGGAAAGCTTCATATATTTAATACTAAAAAGGCAGCAGCACATTATAAATGCATGGTAAGAGTGATTTGTTTTTAAATTACCTCATCGCAGACATTTATTAAAAATGAAAATAATTTGTTTAAGGGTAGTATTATCATCTGAAATTCAGGAGATTTAAATTCTTTTCCCAGATCAATTATGTGGCAATATAGGCAAGCATTTTCTGTTCTCTAGATTACTAAAAGATAGGGACTAAGATAATTACTACATGCTTTGGGATTAGCAAGAGACTTATTCAATTAATTTTTTTTAAACCCTAACTTTCTGTCTCAGAACCAAAACATAGTATTGGTTCTGAGACAGAAGAGCAGAAAGGGCTAGCTAGGCAAGTGACATTAAATGACTTGCCTGTGGTCAGCTAGGAAGTGTCTGAGGCCAGGACCCAGGACCTCAGATCTCTGGGCCTGATTTTCAGTATACTGAACCACCTAGTTGCTTCTCATTCAATTAATTTTTGAAAAGTCTCCACTTAGCATAAGGGTTAGACTTGTGAGAGATCTTTCACTGGTCCAGGAATGTCCTGAGTAGCGAAGCACCTCCTTCCATTGCAAGTGTTTGAGTTTATATACCTCTAAGATCAAATACAAATTTCTCTGTTTATCTTTGAATTCTCTCCTATTTGCCTCTCCATCTTCACCTTTCTCTTAGAATCTCTAGGTTTTTTTTCAAAGCTCATGTCAGACCCCTACCCATCCTGCAGCTTTGAGCTCTGCTACTTTGGACACTGTTAGTCACTCTCCCCTCTCTGATACTCTCTTCTCTCTAGGGCTAGCTATGCTGGTGAAGACATGGCATGTGTGCCCCAGAATGCTGGAGGGGACTGCTCCATTCCCTCTCTCCAATGGACCTGAGGACATTTTTTGCATATCCTGCCCTTCTGCTTAGCCATCGAATGTGACCACTTCCTCTCTCTACTGTCTGGGGTATGGGAGTGGGTCTCATAGGTAGTTTAAAGATGCAGTTTGAGCATGTAATCTCTAAAAGGTTTGCCTACATTGCTCAAGGGTTCCAAGACCTCCCTCTTCTGTTTCTCCTTTTACCTCTTTAAGTGTTCTTTTTCTGTCTCCTTAAGAGTGGATCTTCCTCCAGATTATTCCCTCTAAGTGTAGGTGTTCTTCAGGGTTCTAACCCTTTTTCTCCTTCTGGATTATTTCACTTGATGATCACTTTAGATCCCATCAATTCAAAGACCATTTCCATGGTAATAATTCTTAAATCTGTCTTTCCAGACTCAACGTATCTCCTGATACCTAAGTGCTCATCTCTACAAATATTTTGTTCAAATAGACCTTTTTCCTCTTTTTTAGATTTCTTTGGATGAAAAGAGGATAAATAATTAAATTTTTTGACAAAATTGGTTTTCATAATGGTTGGACCAAATCACAGTTCCACCATTAAAGTCTTTGTTTTCCCAAAGCCCTTCCTTGTTTTGCCAGTTTTGTTGATCTGATTTATATTTCTTTAATTATTAGTGGCTTAGGTTTTTTTTTTGGCTATCAATATCAATTCTTTTTAATATTATTGTTCATATGTACTGGTCTTTGTCAGTAAGGGGAGGGGCTTCATTAAATCAGCAGAAAGAGAGCAATATTTTCTTCCAGCTTCCTTTCCATTAATTTTAGCAGAATTGGTTTTGTTTTTGTAAGAACTTTTTAATTTCATGTAACAAAATTTTCCATTTTATCCTCTCAAACCTCTCAAGACATTGATTTCATATTATTCATCTTGTGAAAGAAAACATAACCCCTTTCCTTCCCTAAGAAAAATGAAGAAAACATTTTTAAGTATGCTTTGATTTGCACTGAGGCCTTTGGAATTCTCTTAACTCATTTTATTGCTAGGAAGACTAAGTGGATTCCTATCATGTGAAGTACTGTTATCAGCTCAGCAGTCACATCTGCCAATTTTTAGATGATGCTCCTTTGCTTTTGGTAACTCGAAGTAGATAGAGCTTGAGATTTCCCTCACTGATGTTAGGTTTTTTCCCTGGCCTCTCCAGTTCAAAACAACTTATTCATAAAAGAGAACACTTAAACAATTGTTAAAATGCTGTCTGTGTATGTATATTTTATTCTATATATGTGTGTGTGTGCATACATTTATTTGTTTGCTTTGTTTGTTTGTTTTTGAGCAATACTGTGTACTGGCTCCAAGGCAAAAGAGTGGTTAGGGCTAGGCATTGAGGGTCAAGTGACCTGCCCAGCGTCACCCACCTGGGAAGTGTCTGAGGCCAGATTTGAACCCAGGACCTCCCTCTCTAGGCCTGGCTCTCGATCCACTGAGCTACCCAGCTGCCCCCTTGTATGTTTTTTAAATGTTTATATTGTCAACAATTTGTCCTGAGCATCAGTATAATAACTTGAGAGTTTTACATTACTTTTGGATACTGTTGGATTTGCAACAGACTTTACTTGCACTAATTTTTCATTTAAAGTAAATGCCATTTGCCAGACTTTATGTCTGTGCTGATTGTTGGGGCTATAGAAACAGGCAAAAACCACAATAAGTACCCCTGTCGCCATAGTGGTAAGGTAGATAATGGATAGGACTTAAAGTTAGCTATGCTTTAGAGCATATATTATAACACACATAAATCCCAGTGCTTTTAGTATAAATCATGTAAGAAAAGTTTTTTAGCCTATTCATTTTAAGAATAGTAGGGTAGTTTTAATTTTAAATGAAATTGTTTAATTAATGTCTCACATTTTTTAGACTTATTCCCTCAAGAACATTGGCATTTATTATGGGTTAATGAAAAAAATCTTATTGTGACATACTAGCCAGAACAAATTCATTCATTTGGATTTCTTTTGTAGTTATTCTCTTCTGGTACAGTTCAACTTACAACAACATCACGGGCTGAATTTGGTGATTTTGATATCAAAACTGTGCTTCAAGAGATTAAGCGAGGAAAAAGAATGGTATGTATACTGTGCCACTTTTATCTTTTGGTTTTAAAAGTGATCCAGTGAAAATAAAAGTAAAAAACATAGTAACTTTTTTCTTCACTTTTTCATAGCTTCTATATTAAAGTTTTAAAAATTGTAATAATAAGCTTTTTATATGTATTCATATATGTAACAATTAAAGAGCATATTATGAGAAATTATGTTCTGTTTTTTAAATTGTCATACGTTTTAAGATATCATGATGGGGTGCTTAGAAGGGCATCATATTTCTTTTCAACTAATGATTTTATTTAAATTTTTATTTATTTTCTTTGCATTTTTATGATGTGTTTATAATTTAAACATTTTTATTTTTATTTTTCTTCAAATAGCAGTTATCATCTGATTCCTTAATGTAGACATATATGAATGTTATTTTTATGACAGTTGTCTTATATAAATATAATCATATAATCTAGGTATATATTTGAGGTCAGAAATCTCCTATTCTTCCCAGTTAACAATTTTATAATTTTTGTGAACAAGATAACAATTTTATAGTTTTTGTGAATAAGATTGGGAAGTAAACAGTTTATATAGTCAATGAAAGAAAGAGTAACTCCAGATTATGAAAGGAATTATAGTTTGAAAGTTTTTGTTAAGAATGACTATCATTTAATTATTTTTCATTTGGTCGTAAGAATTTGAATATATAATTCTCTGTAATTTTCAAGCAAGAAGGAAGCTTTAAACTTTTTCTCTCAGAATTAGTGAGCCTGGTGTCTCTTTTAAACTAACATTTTCTTTGTATAATCCATATGATAACTTTTAAAGATAATTGAAGGCTTAAACTTAGAAATGCTTTAGTTTTTAAAAAAAGAGTACACATGACAAAACATCTTTTCTTGTTGGGCAAAATTTCTTGTTTACTAGGTTTTGTTAAACTTATTTATATTAGAGTATTAGACTTTGGCAGGAAAACAGCTTTCAAATATAAGCCAAAAGTAATATATACTCTTAAGATGAATTCCAGTTAATCAGTGTAATCTAAGATGATTCCCGGTAAATGTTTAATAATTATTAATAGGATTAACAAATCATGTTATAGTTTTGATAAAGATTATTATCACATTCATTCCAATAATAGTCTTTACTGTTCTATTTTAAATGTCTGTATTAAGACCAATTTAGTTAAGTCATACAGGAAATGTGAACTTAACTTAAATCCTACTAAGTGCACTCTTTCATATTTCTTTACTACAGAAGTGTACCCTTTGTAGCCAACCTGGTGCAACTATTGGATGTGAAATAAAAGCCTGTGTAAAAACATATCATTACCACTGTGGAGTACAAGATCAAGCTAAATACATTGAAAATATGTCACGAGGAATTTACAAGTAAGCAACAAAATTATCCTTTAGAAACATGCTAATCATGTAAGTCTTTTGAGTTGTATGAGAACTTTGTTCTGAACTCCTTCTTGATATATCTTTCAAAGAAATTGAATGACCCTATTGACAGTAAAAAAAAATCATTTCAGTAACTCTGCCTGGAAATAAATACATGTTAGCTAACCTGGGGGTTCTCTGGGGTGAGTTCTCTGGGGATGAGTTAGGAGAGAGGGAATTTGATAATTTTCATTATAATTGAAAGATTTTTTCTTCTCACAGAGGCATCATAATCAGAATTAGAGATCTGACTTTAAATTTCATCATTCAGCTGATAGAACTCACTCCTCTCTTCCTGGATGTTTTCTCCTTTTTTGGGGGTTTTTGCAACATTGTCCTCTCCACATTCATCAGCCTGATTCAGTGTTATTTCTAACTCTCTCCTTTGCTGTTTCATCTTTCATGGGTTATATCTCCTAATGTTCACCAAATCTCATCCCTGGATGTTCTTCTGGTAATCATCTCTTTGCAAATGACTCCATGATGTGTCTATACAGTAGCAGTCTATCTCCTGGATTTTTATCCTACATTACCAGTTGCTTATTAAACATTTCAAACTGGATTTCTTGGAGATATCTCAAACTCAGCCTCAGCATGCCCAAGATGGATATCTATCTTCCCAAACCCAGCTTTCTAATGACATTTTCTATTAAAGGCTCAGCATATATTTCCGCAACCCACATTACCATACATATATAGACCACTTTCTTCTCAATAGCCACCTTTTTTAGCACTGTACGAAAACTCATTTCCTTTCATTGGGAAGGGGGGGGGATTAAAATAACTCTTGCCCTAAATTCAATACTTTTTGGCTCTGTAGCCTTCTTCTGAGTTTCTTTTCAATCTATATTAATTGCCTGGCCAAAAATCTGGTAGCTTTTAACTACCAGGTTTCCACACTTCTTGTTTAATGAGGTCATGAATTTTTTCTTAAATTCAACTCCTGTGGTTATATTTTGGGACTTCAACAATACTCTTCTAAACACCCTCAACAGAAAGATGGCCATTACTTTTGTTCTTGTGATTACCCACAAAGATACCAATTTCCTTGTTCATAAATTCTGAAATTCTCTGATCAGACCACTATTTGTTATCATTCCAACTCTCCTTCTGCCTTGCAACCTTGTAGTTTGTTTACCACCATTTTAATTTCTTGGTCTTTCACTTCTCTCTAATATCACCTCTGCAATCACTGTATCTGTTGCCTTTACTCTCACTGACATGCTACTGAATGAAGCTGAAGGAAAACATAAAACTATGTTACTAAGTAGATCCAGCACACATCCTAAGCTAGTGGTAAGGTAATATTTTTATATCTCCCTGGCTAACTCACTATTTCACCTATGACTTTTTCATCTCTACTGAAACTACTCTGTCTCCTCATCCTTTCAGCATCTCAGCTGAGAATTTTACCAAAAAAAAGTGCCATTTGCCAAGCTCTTTCTCCTCTCCTCATGTCACACAATTCATATGCCTTCTGCCTGTCTCTACTTTGTTTCATATGAAAAGTTGGTCCTTCTTTCCAAGGCAAACTCCCTACAAGTAATTCCATTGCCTTCTCAAACATTCCTTCCTTTATTATTAAGTCTCTTGTTTATTGCTTGCTTTTCTATTGTCTTTTACCATTCTCATGTTTCCCATGTCTTCAAAAAATATTTTCCCTTGATCTGAACAGCTTTTGACATATCTCTTTCTCTTCTGTAGTTATACTCCTTGAGAAGGTTGACTACAATAGTTGCCTATATTTCTTTTCCTCTCATTCTTCTCTTAACTCCTCATTCTGGCTTCTAGGCTCATCATTGAACAGAAATTGCTCTCTCCAGGAAAGTCGGTAATATCTTAGTTGCTAGTTCCAGAGATCTTATGCTTCTTGGTTTCTGTGTAGTCTCTGACACTATTGACCACCATTTTCCATATTCTCTGCTATTAGGTTTCTGTGATGTTACTCTGTTTTTGTTCTAACTTCCTTTTCAAGGTCTGTGTTGCTTGATCTTCTTCATGTACAATAATCACTTTGTTGTTGTTCAGTTGTTTTCAGGTTTTATCCAGTTATCATGACCCCATTTAGAGTTTTTTCGGGAGAGATATGGGATTTATTTGCTATTTCCTTCTCCAACTCATTTTATAGATGAGGAAAACTAAGGCAAACAGGTTAAGTTACTTGTCCACGGTCATACAAGCTAGTCAGTTTTTGTAGCATGCATGATTTGAACTCAGGAAGAGGAGTCTTTCTGAGTACAGATCTGATACCTACTATGCAACCCAGCTACCCAAATAAGAAGTAGAAATGGCCAACCACTCTAGTATCTTTTTGTCAAGAAAACCCCAGATTGCACACAGAGAGTTTGTGATAGCAAATGGTGACAACATATTTATTGTTTTTATTAAAGTTGTAGGGATTAAATTTATGGTTGGACTAAATATGTAAGAGAATGTGGTTGCCAATTCAAAAATAATTAATACAGCTCAAATCAAAATGTCTCTTTAGCAGCTTTATTTATAAAAAGAGTAAAAGTAGGGAAATGTGAAAGAGGGTAGATAAGATATCTAACCTAACACACTAGATATTTGCTCCAGCCCCTGGCTCAACCCAGGTAGGAGATCCTCAGCCAGAGGGCTCAGTGGTGAATACCCACATGGCCTTACTCCAAGAGGAGGTGGCCTCTCAGGAAACTGACCTCTCCATAAGCCAGGAAAGGAATCAGCTTTTCACTCACCCAAGCAGTGGCTCCAAAGGGAGAAGATCTAAGAGCAGTCTTAGTCCCCTGGTCCTCCACACTCCAGATTCAGCCCGAAGACTCCTTGACAGGAAGTTTTAGCCTCTCTAAAAGACCTTTCTTAATGTCATTTCCTGTCCTTTTCTCCACTTTGTGGGGATCAATTGGAGTCCTTAATTTTGCTTAGCACTGCCCACAGGGGCAGTGAGTGGCCCCTGGAAATATAAACCATTTTAGTGGATTGTTTGTGGACCTTCCCAACTCAAGTATGGGTGTCTTCGCTTTTAGTTGATTAAATTTAAAAGTAAGAAGGGAAGAACTTAGTCCTATCTTCACAAAGTTATTCTAGTTTACTGTGACAATTGAGGGTAAGAGTAACTTTCCAAGGTCTTGGCTGCTTGTTTGTTTATTTCTTTGGTTCTCTTATTAAAGGTTAAGATTGAAGATTAAATACCCCAATTTGTTAATGTAGAAAATATTTTTAAAATAATGACTTAGCTAAGATGCTTAATTGGTAATTAGTCATTTTCATTGTCTAAAATACATTTTAAAAGTCTTATGCCTGTGTCAATATACTGATTTATTTTATGCTAATTTATTTCATTTACTAACTGGTGTTAAACATTTCTTCTCATTATTAAGGAACATTAGAAAGTTTAAGGACAAGCACATTTCATTGGAATATTTTTGCAGGTCCCTTTTGTTTTTTTTTTATTATGAATTTGAATGTTAATGGAAGTTAAAATTAAATTAATATTAAAAAAATAAAATGCTTGGAATTAAGTATTGCATTGTTCTTTGAAACTTTTTACGGTAGCTGGCAGTTTATAATTTGTTGAAGGAATGAAACAGTCAGAAAAACTCTTTAAATTTGAATAAGATTCTACAAATACATATTTTTACCCATAATCAGTTTCATTTTCTTAATTGTATATTCATTGGCATCTCCTTAACTTTGTTTCTTTTGATATTTTTAGACTATATTGTAAAAATCATAGTGGCAATGAGGAGAGAGATGAAGAAGATGAAGAACGAGAAAGCAAAAATCGAGGAAAAGAACTGGCCGGCTATTGTGATCCCTCTCAACAACAACTGAGTGGAAACTAAGTATGGAAGGTAATCATGGTAGCCTAGTTACAAATATGTTTTATTTACACCATTTAGTTGTTTTAATTACAGTATTTATTACATTGGTAAAGATAGCTGATGCAACATAAGAATAGTTTACGACTAGCTTTTCTGTTATTTAATAATATGTTTATGTGTGAGAATATACACATACACATGTATTTTAAACAAAAGCTGGTGTAATGCAAAACATTTATTTTAACCATGCTTGTGTCATCATCTTAAATATACTTAAGGGCTAGTTGGAAAATTGTAAATAGCTCAGCTAACTACAATTATTTTTAGGTCATTTCCTCTAACTGACAGAAATACTCACCTTTTTAAGCTTTTATGAACAGGCATATCATTGTTCTACAAAAAGCAAAACAAACCTTTCTTCCTATATACATAGAAAATAATGAAAGATTAACATGAGAAGAAATACTTCTCTGGAATAAATAACATTTCAGTGTTTGAAAACTTAGTTTTTTGGAGAATATGAGCAAGAAAAATTTATGGTAGTTTGTGAATTTACTGTTCAATGAAGAGGGTTTTTTCATTGCAGAGTGTGCTAAAAAATTACACAATTTGAAGTGGAATCCCCTATGTTTCCTGACTTCATCATGGCCTGTTGCTCTTAATTATATGCCATGAACTTTGGAAAAATGTGATTAAAGCACAAATTGAAGAATGGGACGATAGAAGTTTTTTGTAGTATCTTCACCTAAAATGTATGAAATACTGTTAATATTGAATGAGAATAATTTCTCATAAGGCAATAGCTAACTGTCATGATGATTTAAATATTTTTTTATTTGTAATTACTTCATGTTTTGCCTTTTAACTAAAATTGAAGATGTAAGATTCAGTTTCACTCACTAGTTTATATAGTGCTAACTCTGAAATTAGTGGACATAGTTTTGAATCTCAAACACTCCTTCAGCAAATCATTTAACCTACATTGGTACCATTCATTCAAAAATATTTAGATTTTTTTCTATTAGATTGTTAATAAATTTCTTTAACCTAAAAAATATTGGAGATATCTTTAAATGGATCCTTTTTTTCAGGTGTTGTTTGGGTTAGATGTTCCTTCCAACACTGTGGTTCTAGATTGGTTATGTACCGTATTTTTACTTCTTTTAAAAAGTGTTTTTTATTCAAAACAAAGCAAAACTGTTCCCACAAAAAAACATGCAATCATAGCCTTGTTTTTTCCTAAGAAAAAATACATCCTCAGTTTGTAGTGATGACATAGAAAACACTTTCCCTTATTGTGGGGACTGTAGAATTGGTTTTTATATTTAAAGGAATTGTAGCTGGGAAGGAAGGCAGACTGGTAGAAGCATTTCATCAGGTGTGATGGAGAAAGACAAAGTTTTATAGTGAAGATTCTTAACTGGGATCCATGAATTTACATATAGACACACACATATGGATAATCATATACGTATCCTAGTTAGATAAATATAAGTATAAAAACAACATTATATGGCAATATAGGAAGCTTGGTGGCAGAGTGGATAGATTTCCTCTTAACTGGTCTCTTTTGTAATTCTATGGCTTTTAGTTTATGCTTTGAGACATATGTGGGCTATTCCAGATTGCCAATGGGGTGAGGTCCATGATACACAAAAAAGTTGATTCATGAGAAATCAGTTCCAGTTTTCATTCACAGCAACTTGGAGGTAAGGTTACAAGATTTGCTGTGTTTCAGTATATAAATTAATAAGAAGGATCCTTTGGCATGTACTCTAAAACATAGGGTGGTTACTATTATAAAAATGATCATTTGTGAATTTAACAGATTTAAAATACTATTGTCGTTCTGTATTCATTTTCAATCTTAAATCAGTGATTTTAACATAATCACTCATGTTTTTATGTGCTTTAAGTTTACAAAATGCTTTCTACATACTGCGAAGTGTATAACATTAATTTTATTTGTTCCATATTACAGTTGAAAAATAGGATACAGAGGCCTGAGGAACTTGATCACCAAACCATCAGATTTGTGACTATAAATGTTAGAGAGCCAGGAATCAAACTGACTCCAGGTACCATCTTCTGCCTACAACATTATGTTACCATGTTCTTCATTAAATATTAATAAGAAAATGCCTTTTGAAAATAAATAAAATGTTTCCTATTACCTGAGTACAATTTTCCTCAAGCTATGAAATTTAGTAAGATATCCAGCATTTTGAATGCTACACTAAGTATAAATAATGACTTTGTGAAATACAAAATTAGTTCCTATAGTCTTTTTTTTTTATTAAAGCCTACTTTTAGAAAGGCTTACTTAAAATTTTCTATTTCTCCATTTAAATTGTTTTTGTTACTAGGCTCTCAAAACTAGTTACCAGTAATTGTTTTATTTATTTTTACCTTAGAACAGTGTTCTTTTAAGTAAGGAAAATATAAAAATACTCCATTGTATTGCCACCTAATCTTACATTATATAGACAAGAATGTTTAAAGGTACTTTTTGTTCTGAGTTGCTGAATATAGATATAATTTTTTGTTTCTTGAGAGATATTTTTTCTAGCTGTTTTCTTTTTTGTGCAGTACAAAAGTATTTAAAGCAAATTAGTTTAATTCTTGTGAAAAATTGCTTTTAAATATAAAATTTAAAAATATAACTCAGTGTATTATTCACATTTTGTCATACATTCTTAGTGCCTTACACTATAAAAATTATACTTTTGTGCCCAAGTTATTATTTTGCTGAGTGCTAATTATAATATGATATTCACTAAATTTCCTTTAGCCTTGTGTTTGCCTTTGCCCTAGGTGGTGGTTTTTGCAAACATAAAAATTATTTTAGAGCATTTTATTTTAGTTTTTCTTAGCATTTTCATATAAATTTATTCCTTGCAATTTTTAAGAGTACTTTTTTGTGTCTTGTAATCTTATATGAATATACTAGAAATTACTTTGGAATACTCTCAATTTGTAGAAATAGTATTAAAATACTTGCATTTCATGTTATTCTTTTAAAATGTATATGCACATTTTCTGAAATTTCTGTATTTCCTAAATTCTCTAATAACTTAAAAATTTTACACATTTCTTCTTAGAAGTGTTACCTGCCCATAGAGGGAGCAGTTTAGGAAAGCTCAAAATTCACTACTGACTTAATGAAGCAGTGACATTTGAAAAGTGAAAATATTCTTGCTTTGTGAAATGTGGTAAAACTGAGTAAAATACATATTTTTTCTTTAAATTGCATAAAACAAAGCGGACACTTTGGATTAAAAACATTCCTCATAAGTATGTCCATTTTTGGTTCTATTGTCTTTATTTCTAAGTACACTTGCTAATATCTCTTTTGGCTTTGTCTTTAATGGCATTTTCTTCTTATGAATACATCTAGTATAGTTTTTAGTAGGAAGTAGTTATATATGGCTATAATGGTTCATCAGTTGCAGTTGCATCTATGAAGTGTCTACTGTGTCTGGATATGAAGACAAAAATAAATTCCCACTAGATGGGGTTTGCAGGAGGATGGAAAATGATCTTGTCTGGTTGTTTTCTTAGGATTTGGGGGCAGTCTATTATTCTCCTTTGTTTGGGTTCAGCCTTCATTTCTCTATTGTCCTTTATATGTATAACAAGTATTAGTATCTGAAGGGAATGAGGAACCTCGTATTTTATTTCTGAAGTTCCTAGCTTGAGAAGTGAGACATGAGTTTTTCCTCTTTCTTTTCTTTTAGATTCATCTTCTTGAAAAAAACTGGTGACTCATAAAGCTTCCTCAAGATTTGACAAATAAATACTAATTATTCATTTATCAAGGGTTTAGGGGGGTTGTGTCTTTTAGTGGTTTCCAGAGGCCTTTAATGAAATGGACTTTGGAAGGGTTTCTTTTTCTTCCCTAGGTTCACTTAGATTGATGTGATTTCTTTCATTCCTGTGAAGTCAGAAGTAATAGTCCTGAGAGTGTTCATTCTTCTACCAAATACATTGACTTATCTCATTCTAGTTCATTTTTTGAGAGAATATATCTTCTGAGATCCTCAATTAACTAACCCTAAGGTTCTGTGACTTGATTAGGGTGTCATTTAATTTCTTTGGGCCATCTTGTTAGAAGGTTTGTGGTTTTAAATATTTTTTTTTAAATTTGGCATCATCCCCCAGTATTCTCTACTCTTCCTGGGAAAATCTTTAAAACACACAAAGGACTTAGGAGCAAATCACTTAATAGCAGGGTGTAGACTTGAGAGTAGACCACAGAAATTTAATAAATTTCCCTGGTTAATCTGAAGTAGTTAGGGTGTCTTAACTTCCAATAAGACAGCTCCATATGTGACTTAAAGGGAATACAGATTAATTTCTTCCTGCTATTGGAATTCTTTTAAAGGCAACATAGTGACAGAAAGAACCCCATGCCTAACCTTTTAACCCTCTTTGTTACCCTTCCTTATGTCTAAATCCAAAGATGCAGGCTCCATGTCAGCAAGGAAACTGGTATCATTTTGGCCAGTTTCACCTCTATGATTCCATATGCCTCAAATAAACAGTATTCATATTCCTCTGGCGAATCCCAGGCCAACCTGATTAAAAGGGAAAATGTCTTAAGACCAGGTTTGAAAGATGAATTATCCTACCGTTTTCTAGGAATGGGTAGGGAGAAATTTGTACTATCCAGGGTATCCTTTTTGACAAACTGATATTAAATTAATGCACTACTTAATTAGTTCTCCTTACCAACACTATTTTCTTGTAGGTTGCTTCCTCATATCAGAGAAAGTATGCGTTCATCTGGCAATAGTACTTGAGTTCCATCACTACCCCTCTTCCCATACCCCAGTGAACTAATTTTTGCAATTCAAAGGAGCCTTCCACAGGGAATTCAAAAGTAGGCTCTGCTGATTTAAAAAAAAATATTATCGATGTGGAATCTAGAGACCCCAAACTTGTGGATTAGTGAGACCTGATGAACCCCAAGCTTTAGAAATAGCTTATAGGCTAGAGACCCCCAAAGTTTATGCTTCCCTGTTCCTGTGAAAATCCACCCTTTTGTCTTAGGTAGTCTGGCCCAAAGTATCAAAGACCCTTCCCAGGAAGACACACCTGGGCAGGGACCATCCTTCAGTATCCATTGTGTAAGCAGCTCCTTCTCTTATACCCTAGCCTTTGGCTAGGATTCCTTTCCCAAGCTTGATTGTAAATCCCATCCTTACCAGTACAATGTCAATCATCTTTCCCAGCCCCTGGATCTTCCCAAATGGTAGATAAGTTCCCCAATTTCCTTTGTTCTTTGGAGTGGTCATCTAGAGTGGTGTCACTCCCAGGGGGTCCTGTTCAATCCTTGGACTCTGCATAAGGGGCAGTTTAATCAGCCCTGCTCCCCCTTTCCCTTGATTAAAGAGTGGCTTTATGAGTATTTTAATAGTTCTGTGTTTTTGTACACTTAAGTCCCTAGTTGCTTCATGAAGGGAAAGGTTTTTGCAAAAGAGCTCACAGAAGCTTAAAGAACTTAAATTCTGGAGTTCTTCCCATTTCCTCGAGATTTTGCTTATATTGTATTTGTGATGTGTTTTAAAAAGGATTCACTAATAATCTTAAAGCTTGTGATTTAAATGTCTAAAAGCTATGTTAACAGTTAATTTCCTCCCAAAAGCTGAAGAGACAGGACAGGAGCTGGAGATCTGGATAGGAGGTTATCCAGCAAAAGGCAAAAGGAGGTACAGAAATTCCTAACTTTAAAATTCTAATCTTTTCTTCCCAGTTTTGGTATGATGTATGAAATATTGTGTACCAAGTACACTTAATGTTTTAATAATGTTGGAAATGAGATGCATTTATTCTAGATCTCAACTTTGTTATTTGAGTGCTGTAAGTTCACATTTTTTCCAAGCTGTTATTTGTTTCCAAAGAGCAAGGTTTTTCTGATTAGCACGTGTTCAGAAGTAAAGACCGTTGATTTTTGGTCGTTGTGTCATTGTAAAATGACAAGACATGGTTGAGGAAAGGCTTTGCTTTGAGTGGGAAGGAAACTGAAGGATTTTAAACTGACCAACCATTTTCCTCTGAAGGAGCTGCTTTAAGCCTTAGGCCAAAAGGAAGGCTTTTGAGGCCAGGCTGAGAAAAATGTAATTTGGAACCAAGGACAGAGTAAGAAGATAGAAGGGAATTGGATAGGTATTCTGATTTAAAGGGAATTCTTCGTTTTTCCTTAATAATCCAAAGTTTTGGGTCGAGAGAAGTTTTATGGGTTTAAAAAGGACCATGAAATATAGCCTGACTTTTGGAGTTTTTAACGTAAATTTCCAGAGTGTTTTAAAAGGACCAGGGAATCCTGGTTCCTATAGGGAATTGAGTTTTCCTTTTAGAGTGGAGAGAACTAATCCTATTTGGCATTTATTTATTTTGTGAGCATTATTTTTCTGATAGATGATCATGGGCATAGGACCTATATTATAGTGACATGGGCATTGTGCAGAGATGGCAAGGACCTTGTACCCCTTGACTCTGGCTGGCTGTGAGCAGGGGAATTCCCTTCCCCCTTCCTGCCCTTGAGACCCCCAAGGCAAGGACCATTGTCCTTGGAATTCCTTTGAGTTGAGATAGGCAAAGAGATACACCTCCCGTACACACCAGAACAGTCTAGGCCCTGAGGGTCTAGGACGGACCCTGCACCTACTGGGTGCCTGAGTGCAGGGAGTCTGTACACCCTACCGGAAAGGATACAAAAGGGCTAGAACTGGGGGAGGGGAGCCTCCCATGGCTGTTCCACTCATGCTGTCTTGCTGGCCATTAATCCTATCTTACTAATAAATCTTTCTTTTTTACTTTTAAGCTAAGTTTGTAGTCCTCTCATTCTTGAGAATGGTTTCCTTCCCGAACCCAGGGGTTCACCAATTTGCTCCCCTATGACAATAGGAAGGAATGCCCTGCATTTTACCACCCCAGTTCTGGGGTGTGGGTGAAGTGATTAAAACTGTCAACATGGAATCTAGAGTTCCCAAACTTGTGGCTTAGTGAGGTATGATGAACCCCAAGTTTAGAAATAGTTTGTAGGTTGGAGACCCTCAAAGCTTGTGCTTGTTCCCTGTTCCCCTGAGAATCCAACCCGAAGGGAATCTCCAGCTAGCAGTTGCAGATTGAATAATGGACCCCAGAATAAATGCTAAATACCTTTTTGTCTTAGGTAGTCTTCCCCATTGTATCAGAGACCCTTCCCAGGAAGACTACCTGGGCAGGGACCTTTCCTTTAGTATCCATTGTGTAAGCAAGTCCCTTTCCCTTACACCCTAGCCTCTGGCTATGATCCCTTTCTCTAGCTTGATTGTATCCTGTCAGTATAATGTCAATCATCTCCCCCAGCCCCTGGATCTTCCCAAATGGTATAGAAGTTCCCCAATTTCCTTTGTTCCCGGGAGTAGACATCTAGCCCGGTGGCACTCCCAGGGGGATCAGGGAGCAGAGCGAAGCAGTGTTCTATCCTTGGACTCTGCATAAGGTGCAGCTCTGCATAAGAGGCCAAGTAGCTCTCATCCCCCTTTCCCTTGATTAAAGAGTGGTTTTATGACTACTTAATAGTTCTGCGTTTTTCTAAGTTAACAAAACTTATTAAGGTCAAGTTTGCTATATGCCTTGTTAAAGGGATTTTATTTATAACCCCTGGAGCACTATTATCTCTTGTTAGATGTGGAATCTAGAGATCCCAAACTTATGGCTTAGTGAGATTTGATGAACCCTGAGTTTCCAATTTCCTTTGTTCCTTTGAGTCTTCTAGCGTGGTGTCACTCCCTGGGGGTCAGGGAGCAGAGGGAAGCAGTGTTCAATCCTGGACTCTTCATAAGAGCCCAAGTAGCCCTGTTCCCCCTTTCCATTGATTAAAGAGTGGCTTTATGACTATTTAATAGTTCTGTGTTTTTTATAAGTTAACACTCTCAAGGCCAGTTCTTAGGAGCCAAAAGCATGGACAAGACTCAGAATCCGAATCTGAAAGATTCTCTGAAGAAGATAACCTATGAGAAAATCCGAAGGAGCCCCAAGATGTCACTGGAACTGATAAGTTATCACCTTTCTTAATTGCTTTCATTTGGCCTTTCAAATTTCTGTAAGAGTCAAAAACTTGACCATTTTCGTCAAAAAAGCAAAATCCTTTTTATAAGAAGAGAACCTAGAAAGAAGAGAGCTATTCCCCAAATTTAGCTAAAGCAGGTAAAGTTTAAAATAGTAGCATTTTGCTATGTTAAGAGGCTTGAAAGTAATATCTGTTAGATTTGAGAATTCTCAGCAGAGATTCCAGAGTGCTAGTTCAGTATTACAGAACGTGTTTGTCTCAAAGTATCAGAAGAATTCAGGAAAGAAATGATGGAGCCTAGAAATTTGTTAATAAGCAAAGAAAGTTAATTTTAAACCCTGATCATGGTTAGAGAGAATTGTTATCTAAGGGCGAATTGTATGGGAAGATAATTGGGAAAAGAAATGCTATGGAGGAAAATTGGTTATGGATGCAGTCACAAGGTGAAGGGCTGAGAAATGGGTAAGCTAAGTTTCTGTCAAAAGTTCTACAGGTGACCAACTCATGCATGGCATTGTTGTAGCCAGAAAGCAGAGATTCATAACTAACAGTTTGACAGCATCATACCCTGTTAAGCAGGAGGGTTTTGATAGTATCATGCTCTGCTCAGCAGGGTGGTTATCTGGAACTCATAGTTCCGGGGACACCACTCCTCCCTTAGATAAAGCAGCCTTGAACATTAAGAATTACATCCTATGGCACCTGGAAACCTCTATACTCCCACTGTCTAGCTGTTAATCAGACCCTAGCTATATCCCAGCCCTTGAAACAAATATATTCCTCTCTGTAGTCACTGCACTTAGGGAATTCTCTTACTTTCTCCTGCTTTGATTGCATTGTGTTCCTCTGGTGGCCACCCATTCCAACCCTAACAGCATTAACATTCCAAATTGTGGGAGCCTCTCCCTCATTTTAAGTTACTTCCCACCTTTCTCCTGTTATAGCAATTTTCTGTAATCATATGATGAAGGAAGCTTTAGAAAGGCAAGACCTAGAATATGGGAATTGTGAAGGCAAATGGAAATTTTTAGCCATTGTGAATAAGGTTAGCAGATTAGAGGTCCCTTTTCCTAAAAGGAAGAAGAATTTAGGTCATAAGGAAAACCTGGCAAAACATCAGTGTCAAAAGGGGGGAAGCGATTCATAAAAATAGTAGATTCTAAGCAGCATTTTTAACCGGGTTTACATAGAACACTGACTTTCTCCCCAGTACCAGTGAAGTTTATACATCTTGAAGCATAAAGGCAGGAAACAATGAGATAAGGAAACTTTTGTGCCTAGGAATGCTACTGAAATCACCTACAGAATCGGCCTAAGTTCTATGGTAAATGAACCTTTATTGCCAATGAATAGATACTTGAGGAAAAGTGTACCCCAAAATTAAATTGATTAAGGAGATATCATGTTACTGCTTCAACAAGACAATTATTTTCACAAGAATTTTTATCTATAGTCTTTAAATTAGCTGACTCAGTTGCAACATTTTTTCTTACAAAGTAATGGGCATTATAGTTAAATAGTTAAAAGGTGAATGAAAAGTTTTTTTAAATCCCCAGCATCTTAACTTCCCCAAAGGGGGATGTGTGAGAGGTTAAAAATTAGGAATACTTAGAAGCATTTTCAAGGGCTGTGTGAGAGGTTAAAAATTAGGAATATTTAGAAGCATTTTCAATCTTGAGAATTTTTGGGGTTAATTTTAATTTGAGACTTTTAAAAATTGTTTTGAAGTTGAAATTCTCATAGTTTTTCATATGATTTCGCTATTGCTGACAGAATATTTAATTAGAATTTTTCTTTGTATTAGATTCAGGACATTAAAAGTTAGCTAGAGAGACTTGACATGGAATCTAGAGACCCCAAACTTGTGACTTAGTGAGATCTGATGAACCCCAAGTTTTAGAAATAGCTTGTAGGTTGGAGACCCCCAAAGCTTGTGCTTCCTGTTCCTGTGAGAATCCACCCTGAAGGGAATCTCTGGCTAGCAGAGGCCAACAGAATAATGGACCCCAGGGTAAATGCTAAATACCCTTTTGTCTCTGGTAGTCTTCCCCTTTGTAGCAAAGACCCTTCCCTGGAAGACACACCTGGGCTGGGACCATCCTTCAGCATCCTTTGTGTGAGCAGCCACTTTCCTCAACACCCTAGCCTCTGGCTAGGATCCCTTTCTCTAGCTTGATTGCACCCTGTCAGTATAATGTCAATCATCTCTCCCAGCCCCTGGATCTTCCCAAATGATATTAAGTTATCCAATTTCCTTTGATCCTTGGAGTCTGCTCTGGTGTCACTCCCAGGGGGTCAGGGAGCAGAGCAAAGCAGTGTTCAATTCTTGGATTCTGCACAAGGCGCAGCTCTGCATAAGAGGCCAAGTAGCCCTGTTCCCCCTTTCCCTTGATTAAGAGTGGCTTTATGACTATTTAATAGTTATGTGTTTTTTCTAAAGTTAACAATACTATGCAGGGTGCAGCTAGGTGGTTCAGTGGATTGAGAACCTGACCCAGAGATGGGAAGTCCTGGATTCAAATGTGCCCTCAGACATTTCCTAGCCATGTGACCCTGGGCAAGACCCTTAACCCCCATTGCCTAGCCCTTACCAATTCAATACAGAGTATTGATTCTAAAAGGGAAGGGAAGGGTTATTAAAAAAAATAATAATGACCATGCAAAAGAGTTTCATAGTAAGGGACTCATAACATTTAAATATCTTAGGGCAGATGATTCTGTGGATAAAATGCCAGGCTGGAGTTTGGAGGTCCTGTATTTAAATCTGATCTCAAAAACTTTCTAGCTGGGTAACCCTGGGCAAGTCACTCAACTCCAGTTGCTTAGCTCTGACCTCTATTCTGCCTCGAAATAAACTCAGTTGAATTCTAAAACCGAAGGAAAGATTAAAAAAACAAGCAAACCCAAACATCTAAACATCTTAATGGTTGGAGGAAGGGTTAACCTTTTGTAAGAAAGAGAAATCTCTGAATAACATTAAATGTGATAACTAGATAAGAAAGGTTTTTTGTTTTTTTTTTCCTGGGAGGCTCAGGGGAAAAGTAGGGAAAGAGAAAGAGATTCCCTTCTTTTGTGGTTCTGAAGCCCCATCAAAACTGTCAGCAGTTTATTTGACTAATTGGAACTTCCTTCATTAACCTAGGGTTGTCCTGAGTGAATGATGTTGGCAACCATCAGGACAAGAAAAGAAACAAATATTTTGATAAAAATTGGTTGTTTTTCAACAGGTCACAAACTTCAATGGGTGACCCTTGTTTCAACTCCTGGATCATAAACATACTTATTCACCAGGACTTTAGTAAGCAGTTTAGGGCAGCTTGGAGGTGCAGTGTGTAGACTACTTGACCTGAAGTTTAAGATTTATCTTTCCGAGTTCAAATCTGGATGTGTGTGACCCTGAGCAAGTCACTTAACCCTCCTAGGCTCAGTTTTTCATTTATAAAGTGAACTGGAGAGGGGAGTGACAAACACAAAAAGGAAAACAGATATTTATTAAATAGAAACAAATTGTCGACGTGGAATCTAGAGACCCCAAAGTTGTGGCCTAGTGAGATGGGATAAACCCTAAGTTTTAGAAATAACTAGTAGGTTGGAGACCCCCAAAGCTTGTGCTTGTTCCCTATTCCTGTGAGAATCCACCCAGAAGGGAATCTAGGGCTAGCAGTTGCAGACTGAATAATGGACCCTAGGGTAAAAGCCAAGTGATTCTTTAGAGCAGTAGGCAAGTCTTTGTAAGCTGAAGGTCCTGAGTTCAATCCCTGAAAGAGGGATGTGGTACAATGGGAGAAGCGTCTAAGGGAATCACTTAGCATTTACCCTAAGGTCCACTATTCAGTTTGCAACTGCTAGCCTGAGATTCCCTTCAGGGTGGATTTTCACAGGAACTGGGAACAAGCACAAGTTTTGGGGGTCTCCAACCTACAAAGCTATTTCTAAAATTTGGGGTTCATCAGATCTCACTAGGCCACAAGTTTGGGTCTCTAGATTCCATGTCTACACAGTTAATCAAAAGGACTAATTATTTAAAAGGAAACAATTCAGCATAAGGTCATCTGATTTCTAATTGGATGAAGGGCTTTATAAGTTAGGAAGGGAAGGTGGAAATTTTCTGGATGGGGAATTTACTGAATTCTGGAAAAGAGATTTCCCTTCCTCTTAAGTAACTACAACAATCAAGGGAATATGGAAACAAGAACTGTTCAGTATGGGGCCAGTTTTTCAGAGACATATAAGTTCCTTGAGATATACAATAATGATAAAAATCACTTTGCATCAGGCTTCAGATCTGGTCAACATAACCTACTTCTAGATCATTACGTTAAAGATCTCTGTTAACTTAAAAAAAACACAACTATTAAATAATCATAAAGCCACTCTTTAATCAAGGGAAAAGGGGAACAGGGCTGTTTAGGCCTCTTTTGCAGAGTCCAAGGATTGAACACTACTTCGCTCTGCTCCCTGACCCCCTGGGAGTGACAGCAGGTTAGATGAGGACTCCAAGGAACAAAAGAAATTGGGCAACTTATATACCATTTGGGAAGATCCAGGGGCTGGGAGAGATGATTGACATTATATTGGTATGGATGGGATTTACAATCAAGCTTGGGAAAGGAATCCTAGCCAGAGGCTAGGGTGTAAGAGAAGGGGCTGCTTACACAATGGATACTGAAGGATGGTCCCTGCCCAGGTGTGTCTTCCTGGGACTGGATCTTAGCTACTACCTAAGACAAAAGGGTATTTAGCATTTACCCTGGGATCCATTATTCAGTCTGCAACTGCTAGCCTGAGATTCCCTTCCGGGTGGATTCTCAAGGGAACTGGGAAGCACAAGCTTTGGGGGTCTCCAACCTACAAGCTATTTCTAAAACTTGGGGTTCATGCCATCTCACAAAGCCACAAGTTTGGGGTCTCTTAAGATTCCACATCGACATCTCTAAAAAGCAGCTACAAGTGGTTAGTTACCCAGACATGTGGGACTGGCTTCAAATAATGCAGTTTTCTCCCCTTTTCAACAGTTAAATATTTTCTTACAGAATTGAATTTGAACTTGGCCTATATTAAAGAGATAAGGAACTTAGCTAGTTCCTGACAAAATGGAGTCAGTGAAGTTCACTCAACTCCCACATTTAACCATTTGCTGTCTTATTCCCTTCTACAATTTTCCTCAAAATAATACCAACATCATCCAATATATAGTCACAGATAAGGCACCTGGTTTATTTCTAATAGCTATAGGAAGAAAGAAGAGAGAAATGCAGGAAGAAAAAGAAAAGGAAAGAAAGATCTGCCAGAGGACTAGCCAAATTTAACAGATTATATATAACTGGAAAATAACTGGACCGGTTCACTGCTCCATCAATTAATAGTAAGGATATATGGAGTATTTCAAAGAGGGGATATGTACCTTTGGTTGGAAGTTTGCCAAATCCCTTTCCAGAACTCTTGGTGTCAGTCCTGCTCTCATGTGGGACTCCCAAGAAGCTGTATTATGCGTAATAGCTACATGCTGGCAAACCATCTTTGTCAGGTGGGCTAAACCAGATTGTGGGTAAGCAACTCAGTCCTCAAGTCCTTCACTGAGGTAAGGGGATCTATCCCAGGCATGTGAAGACTTCTTTCAGAAGGGACAGACGAGAACAGTTTGTTCCTTTAGTCACAAATGTGACTGAATGTGGTACTGAGGAGTGGATAGAGTGATATCTTTTTGACTCAGGCATAAATTGGATTTAAGTGATGCAGAGTTGCACAAAGTCATTGTCCTCATTCTCTTTTTCTGAGTTATTGAAGTCCAGTGGCTAGAGCAGTCATGACAACTGGGGATGGGCTAGTATGCAATGGATGACCTTGATTTTTCTGATGGTTAGCCAAGTTCAAAACAATCCACAGAATCCTTTTCCACTGTTTTTATGGCTGTTGGAATAAATTGTTCTCATTTACCCATTCTACCAGAGGGAAATATTTTTACTGTTGAAGTAATTACCCCTCCTATAAGTCACCAACAGGTTTTAGACCTGTTGGTTAATCTTGACCTGGTTGTCTGTCTGCTGAGATCATTTTACTGGGGTGTGATCCCTGTGCATTCCACAATATCTTTGAAGCTATAGGTGAGAGCTGAATGAGTGCAGGTGGAAATCAATGGATTGAGCAAGCCCTCACCCCAAAGATGCTTATTCTGTACAGCAATATTGTACCATAATCATCTGTGAATTACAGCTATTCTCAGTAATCTAATGATCCAAGACAGTTCTGAAGGATTCATAATGATAAAATGCTATCTTCCTTCAGAAAGGCAAGTTGAAAGGCAGAACAAAGCATACTATTTTTCATTTTATTTCCTTTGGGTGATTTTTCTTCCACAACATGACAAAAATGGAAATATATTTTGCATGATCATGAATATATAAACTTTGCCAAATGTTAACTGACACAGAAGGAGCAAGGGATATCAGGGACTACCAAGGACCACCTGATTGGGACTCCTGAGGGTTAAGAATGCAGACAGACTCAGGAAGACTGATGGCAGTCAAATAGCACTACTGGCAACTTTATTGAGGGAGGAGAATGGTCTGGTGTAGATAAGCTCTTTATTCTCTTAAGTCACTAGAGCAACATCAATATTGACAGGAGCTACAAGAAAGTTACATCAAGGGAGGTACAGTTTACTCCATTTAGTAATCACTGAAATCCCAACTTTGTTGCCTTTTAAGAAATAATCAGGGGGGCAGCTGGGCTCAGTGGATTGAGAGCCAGGTTTAGAGATGGGAGGTCCTAGGTTCAAGTCTGCCTCAGACACTTCCCAGCTCTGTGACCTGGGCAAGTCACTTGACCCCCATTACACCCTAACCACTCTTCTACCAATACACTGTATTTACTCCAAGACAGAAGGTAAGGGTTAAAAAAAAAAAATCAGTTTAACTACTGTTTGGAGAGAGAGAGAAGGGCAAGGAAAAAGTGGGAGCATTGGGAGATATAATATCCCTCTCCTGGAGTTCTGGGGGGCACTATGGAATTCTGTGAGGCAGCTTTGACCCCCACTTAAGATCATGGATTTTACAGAGATTTGGGTCCTATTACAGCAACAGATTTAATTTGAAGTTCAGGGAAGTAGATCGGGAGAAGAATAAGTAGCTGTCAGTTCCTTTTTCAATTCCTTAATGTTTAACCCCATATTCTTTCTATATAGATGACTTATTATGATCTATAAATAGACTTTTGGCAACATATCAAAAGTCATTGCAGAGAAATTAGACTTAGTACTCAGGCACTGAAGTTATCATAGAAATAGAATTTTTATTTTTTATAGCTAGCCAGCACCCCAGGGTCAGAAATATATACTGTGGACGCTTTTATAGAATCTTTGAAACTTCTTGTTCCAATTCATGAGAAAAAGTAGCAGAAATATGTGTTCCTAACCCTTATGTTTGGGAAGAATCCCATCTCTGGAAATGTCAGTTTCATTCTGCCAGTTCTCCCTATTTTCTAGTATTTCTAAAACAAGTGGTGAGTCAAGATTTAAGAAGTTATATCAGTTGTCTTTACTCCTAGATATGCTCTTTGAGATCTTTGAACACTGGATTGAACTGAGGGAATAAAAGAAGTTAGAAAAAGAAATAATGGAAAAGGATAATGTTTGATCCCTTAACTTACTTGGCAAATTTATTACAACTGCATAAACAGAGAGACTGACCTTTCAGTCTAAGTCATGGTGAAAACTTTCTCTGAGAAAGGTAAGCCAGGAGTCTGCCTATCTACAGAAGTTACAACAGATACAAGTCTGGAGAAAGAATAGCTGATTTCTGACTCAGGAAGTGCAAACATCATCATAAGGAAAATTAAATGAAGATATAATTAAGTTTATGAGTTTCCTGAATTTCTGATTAAGTACTTTAGACTTGATGTGGGCTAAAATGTCCCACAAACCCTGCCACATTGCTGTAAACAATCAAAAGAACCCAGAAGGTGTCTGATCAGCAAACATAGTCACAAAGGACTAGGTTCACAATGCTTTATTTCCATAATCCATGGCTTCCTTAGAGTCTGGACAGAAAAGAACAAAATTTAGAAAAGTTGCCTGGGAATATATTTAGCATATCATTAGTATCCTGTTTATATTGCTTTTTGCCCCCCACAATGGGCAAACAGTAAATCATGAGTAAAGCCATGTAGACTGGATAAAGTCAAGTTAGTTCTCTGGAGATGCAAGGCAACAATTAAGAAGACAACCCTTCCTTAATATCCTTCCAAATCAAGATAAAAAACATTCCTGAAAATCTCTCCCCACCTTGCTTACCATACTCACCTTTGCTTACCTTCCTTGTTCATTATACTAGCTAACTAACAATCTATAGCCACATTATTACTATATTCTCTTATAATATAGCTTGTTCCATCATAGTGGAGTTAATCAAAGTTGTTAGTCCTTTGTATAACACCCTAAATGACGGCTGGATCAGATCAACTCTTAAGTCAATGTTCAGATTTAAATAAATGTCTTCTCTCCATCTCTCTCTTTCTGTCTCTGTCTGTGTAAAATTTTAATGTTCCTTCAGGACTTTTTGTTCAGTGATTCATGTATTGGGGCTAGGAAATTTAGAGGAAAATAAAGTTAGATTGAACTTGGATTTGAGCTACTTTTCACAATATTTCCACCAGCCTCACCCCCAAAACACTCCCAACACATGTACTACCAAATGTCATTTTTATTCTAAATGTTTGATTATAGTTTGGGTGAACTGAAAGAAAAGAGATCCAACTGACATTCAGTTACTTAAGAGAAAAACTAAGCAACCAAGATACATTCTTCAAAATAAACTGTTGCTAAGGGAGGAGAGTGATGTCATACAGCTAAAGTTCTCAGCATCATCAGTTCAAGGTTGTTGCTAGGCAAAGGCTAAAGATTCTGTTGGTGAAGTGTTCATTTGTGGTACTACTTTCTCATGTGATGAGAGGGAAAGGGGAAGCAAGAAGATTCTGAATGCTTGTTCATTACTCTAAGGTAAGATGAAACTTTGTTCTAAAATAGAGATTATAGCTGCTGGGTTTCAAATTCAAGTTTATAGGAAGAAAAAAAGTTTTTCAAATCTCTTAACATAGTTCTTTAAGGTAAAAGTTCAACTACTTTATGGTGCTATTAAAGAATAATTTCACAGATCACCAAAATGATAGTTTGTGATTTGAAATATGAAATATAAAACCAGGATTTTAAAGTATGAAGAAAATGTAACTTGAGGAAAATTTGTCCTGTCTCAAAGTTAGAGAAATGAAATCACTAGAAGCTGAAAGTGTCTTTAAACTGAGTTATATATATAATTATTCATTATGAGATTGTTGAGTTAAAAGATTGTGATATTTAAGAGTCAAGGTTGGACTATATTGGAGATCAGGTGGTATAAATTCCCTTTTCTGCTTCTATCTCATTCTCTATCTTGAGAGTAATCTGACAGAAGGGAACAGAGAAATGGAGAGTAGGCTTTAAGTGACAATCAATCCAATGATGAATTTGTCTAGTTTTTTAAAATATTTCATAGTAATTTCATCAGTAAGATTCAGCACAAGTGTCATTATGAAAGGCATGTAGAATGTATGTGTCTTGGGCTGGGGCAAAAGTATTCTTTTTATGTTTAATGGAAAAAGCCCTGGATTGCAATATGAGTGGCTGGACTATCCCATCTTTTAGGATCTCTCTAGCAAGACTCAGTCTGTGGGAAGGTAAATCCCAATGTCCTCTTTCCTATTTGTACAGCAGGATAGATTCCTTTTGAAGTGAAATGCTGTTGTCAATTTTATATTTTCTAAAATTGTGTTCTAAATCACAGCTCAGATTATAGATTATAATCCCAGAATCTTTGTTTTTATTTTGAATATTTCCCCCTAGTTACAAATTTCATGTTCTTTCCCTCTCTCCCAAACCCTCCTAACCACCCTTAGTTGGTGCACAATTCCACTGGGTTTTACATGTATCATTGATCAAGACCTAATTGCATATTGGATAGTTGGATATAGTCCCAGAATCTTGGAGTTGGACAGATCTCAAAAATCTTAAATTGTCCTTTCTATCCTACAAGGGTACCTCTTTTGCTCAGTTATCTAATCCTAAAATAAATGGGTTTTGTGGTTATAGACTTTACATTCTCTCTAGCTTATATTGGACATTTTGATATAAATGAGTACTTTTTCAACTAGGTGCCACTGGTGTCATTAACCATGGAACAGAAACATTCCCATGCGAGCACTTCAGTGGCGGATGACTATATTGCAACAGAGAAGTTCCCTCTTTTCCCAGACAAAAGAAATGTTAATGTGATGCTGCCAAATGCCAGGCATCTGCATGTGGGGCTCGAGAGATCCTCCAAACAGTTCCTGACCTATCCGCAGGTCGATACAGAAACTGCTGCCAGTTTTATGCCATCCTGTTCCTCAGTGGTCTCCTCCACACCGAGTTTGCCAGAATTCACCAATATGTTCAATATTCCACAATCCATGTCTGTTAACATGTTCATGAAGCAGGAGATCCCTGGAGAGATGTCCTTGTTTCCAGCTCCACAGCCTACCCAATTCTTTCAGCTGCCCATGCAAGACAGCAATGTGAGTTCTAATGTCTCTGCTTCACCAACAGAGAGCCTTGAGGGCATTACTCTTGGGAATCAGAGCACTGGATCCACTACTCTTTTTCAGCTTCCTAAGCCTGGGGATGAGCTAAGGCTTTTCCTAAATATTCCCCAAGGGCCAGGAAGTTTTGGATTTTGTGGACAATTTTACTCTGTCCCAGGTTTAGCTCTGCCCCCATCACCACCAAACTCACAGCCCAGAAACCCAGAGAACCGGCTTGTGATGAATAGTAACATCTCTTCTCCATCACCTTCTGGAGCTTTCTATGGCCTACGACTTATACAAGCACCCCAGGTACAACCAGTTCCAGTTAACTTGGGGCACTTACCCTTTGGGCATATTATTATCCGGGCTCCAAAATTCTGCCAGCAAAACTACCAAGAAATAGAAAAGAGGAGAATTCATCGTTGTGATTATCCAGGTATGCACTAGAGGCTAGTACACTTAAAATTGTTAGTCATTGAATAATTTCTTTTTTTTTGTTTTGTTTTGTTTTTGTTTTTTGTTTTTAATTTTTATTTTGAATATTTTCCCCTAGTTACATATTTCATGTTCTTTCTCTCTTCCCCCAAGCCTCCCTAACCCCCCTTAGCCACTGCACAATTCCACTGGGTTTTACATGTATCATTGATTAAGACCTAATTCCATATTATTGATAGTTGGATTAGAGTTATCATTTAGTGTCTACATCCCCAATAATATCCCCATCAGCCTATGTGTTCAAGCAGTTGTTTTCATGGAATAATTTCTAATCATATCTACTATAGCTAACCCCTTGCATTTATAAGGTTAACATCCTATGTACATGTTGATTTTTTTACAAAGAATTTCTGAGATGTGCCCTTGTAACACATAGCAAGGTGTGGGGAACTAAAGGCCGCGAGTGGTAGCAACAAAAACTAACAGCTTTAATCTCTATTAAAAATATTGAAAAGGTCTTGGTGATGTCGATGTGGAATCTTAGAGACCCCAAACTTGTGGATTAGTGAGATCTGATGAACCCCAAGTTTTAGAAATCCCTAGTAGGTTGGAGACCCCCAAAGCTTGTTCTTGTTCCCTATTCCTGTGAGAATCCACCCAGAAGGGAATCTCAGGCTAGCAGTTGCAGACTGAATAATGGACCCTAGTGTAAAAGCTAAGTGATTCTTTTGCCTTAGAAGCTTATCCCATTGTACCACATCCCCCTTTCAGGGATTGAACTCAGGACCTTCAGCTTACAAGACTGACACACTGCCTACTCCGCCAAAGAGTCACTTAGCTTTTACCCTAGGGTCCATTATTCAGTCTGCAACTGCTAACCTAAGATTCCCTTCAGGGTGGATTCTCAGCACAAGCTTTGGGGGTCTCCAACCTACAAGCTATTTCTAAAGCTTGGGGTTCACCAGATCTCACTAATCCACAAGTTTGGGGTCTCTAGATTCCACATCGACAGTGACTTGTGATTAATTGAAGAAACAGCATAAAATAGGGAGGTGGGCTTGCTTCTTTATTCAAGGCTCTTTAAGGTTCAGGAGGAAAGGAGCAAAGGAAGAAAAAGCCTGGCTACCTATTATACGTAGCTATTCATTGGTGGAACCTTAGAGTAAAGATGCAAGAAACTATGTGTAATGGCCCAGGATCAGCTCTATAAAAATCCTTGAGGAAAAAACCCTAGGCAGGAGAAAATGGGTAATGATGAAAGGAACCAAGCTTCGAACCTTCCCAGGGCCTAAAAGTGGCATGATTACCACTAGCTGAGAGAATAGAATTATGTCTAAAATAAGTGTATGAAATTATTTCTTTTTCTTTGTTTGAGGAATATATTCCTAAACCCAAAATTTCAGGAACTGTAGCATTTAAAATTTAACAGGCTACATATTAAATATGAACTTTTTACTTACATTAAGTATTTTTGGCAGTCATCATTTTGGAAGATCATTATAGTTCCTCATCAAGACAAAAGTGGGGAAGGAAAAAGGACTAGGGAAGGAGAGGATGTTCAGAAAAGGATGTTTTATTTAAAAAGCTTCTCTGAGAAGTAGGCTAGAAGAGAAGCTATATGGATAAGGTCTGAAGTTAGAAAAAGAGGAGCAATTAAAGGATTGGGATTAGAGGCCAATGACTTTGGGATTTAAGGTCTATTATTGAATGACAGTAGTTTCTCTAGGGACCAGAAGACACCTGGAATCAAAAAAATTATTATCCCCTTTCTTATGTTACAGGTTGCACAAAACTTTACACCAAGACTTCTCATCTGAAAGCTCACAAGAGAACCCATACAGGTAAATTGCTTCAGGGAAGAGGGGACAGGTGACTTCACTTAAACCTTATCTGTAAATTTACTATTTTCCTTAAGTTTTCCAACATAGCACATACCACTATAATTATTAGTTATTTCATTTAGAGGTCACTAGGGCTGTTCAGCTCTGGTCTTTTCATTAGGAAACCTTGAAATTCCTCAATTTTATTAAATAATCACTTCCTACCCTGAAGGATTATACTCAGTTTCACTGGGTAGATGATTCTCAGAATATATTCCAAATCCTTAGGTCTTTTAATGTAAAAGCTGCTATGCCCAATTTATTTGTTTCTTTCTGACTGCAGCATTTACTTCTTGGTCTGGGAGCTTTGGAATATGGTTATAATCCTGAGAGTTCTTATTTGGGGATCTCTTTCAGAGGGTTGGTAGATCCTTTCAATTTTTATTTTCTGAGATTCTCAATGGATTGCTTCTTTTATAGCTTCTTGCCATTTATTTATTTATTTGTTTATTTATTTGTGATAACTCTCTTGGGTTGTCATGATATCTTGGCACTTTTTACAATGAGTTGACCTTTCATAGTACAATGCTTTCCCAGCCAATTACAGGAACAGCTCTCCTGATGATAGTGTATGGAAGTTTTGAGTATTAAAGGGTTGCAGAATATCAAAGTTCTATAACAAGCTTGGAGGATATCTAGTACAAATTATCTAGAAAAGAATACTTTCTAAAGCTTCACAGGTAGTCCTCTATCCTTTGCTTGAACATCATATGTGAGGGAGACCACTTGTGCTAGGTTTCTCCCTTAGCATAGTTTTGAGGCTGAACTACAGAGCCCCCGACTTCTTCCTTCCCCTCCCCCACCTGCTAACAATATTTATCTTCTTCCATGCAGAGGCCTTCCTTGAAACATTTCTCTGCAGACCATTTTGTTGAATGGACCTATTTTCACACAAGGCAACAAGCTTTACTTTTGTAATTCTTTCTTTCTTAAAACAGATTTTGCTGGGCTTATTTCTTTTATACTTATGCTCCTTAAGTCCTTGGGTATCATTATTCAAATGACATAAAGATACACTTGGTTCAAGTTCCACCACAAATGGGAGAAAAGTTTTGAGGAGGTTTTTTTGGATAGTTTTCAAAATTGGCCTTCTCTGAATCCTGTCTTCAATATATCTCCCTATTTAGACCTAGAACTCAGACCTTTTGTACTCCTGAGCTCTTTTAATGTGCCAGATAACTACTGGATGATGATATGTTGACTTTAATGATGAATTTGATAGTGACTTCTTCCACTTCCAACCCATTTGCATTATGGTCAAAGCTAGACAAGCATGTAAGAAAAGGAACCTTGAATTAATGAGATGATCTGATATTGCCAGACATTATAATTTAATTTAAATCAAAGTACAGTAATCATGGTTTTGAGAGCTCTCTCATCTTTGGCAATTGCTAGAGCTGTCATTGACCCTATGATCCTTGTGGCTACCATCATTTTCATCATTGTGGTTAAGACAATTGCCTTGGGAATATTTGTGTGTACTCAAAAACCAGGACTCTTTATTGTCTCTTTTCAGGTGAGAAGCCATACAAATGCACATGGGAAGGATGCAACTGGTGTTTTGCCCGCTCTGATGAGCTTAGTCGCCACTACCGAAAGCATACCGGAGCCAAGCCCTTTAAATGTGTTGCTTGTGGTCGTTGCTTCTCCCGCTCTGATCACCTAACCTTTCACTTGAAGAAACATTTGATCTAACAAGGCATCTTTCACCAATCAAGGATTCAGAGATCCTTTTCTTTTGAGAGGTAACTAGTTTCATATATAGCTAATACTGAATTGTAATAAACATATAACATAAGCAAAAATACCTATAGGTGTGCCAATTCCCACTCAACAGTATGGACACATTCAGGAGAATGGAAGACTAGTCTCTTCATTCTTTCTGCTTATCTCTCTCTGTCTCTCTCTCTCTGTCTCTCTCTCTTTGTCTCTCTCTCTCTCTCTCTCTCTCTCTCTCTCTCTCCATTTCTCTCTCTCTCTCTCTCTCTCTGTCTCTGTC
>NC_058136.1:79180182-79206643 GCF_016433145.1 Gracilinanus agilis | reverse complement strand
GTTAAAAGATGCCGTAGATAATGAAGTAATATCAGTATTAAACCTATATGCAACAAAAATGCTAAAGCATTCCCATTTCTAAAGGAAAAGACCAGTGAATGATGAGGTTGAAATAGATGGCAAAACTAAACTACAGTACTAGGGACTTCAAGCTTCCTCTCTAAAACTAGATAAAATCTAACTGAAAAATAAATAAGCCAAGGAAATGAAAAAAAATCTTAAATATGCCCGATACCTGGAGAGAACTGAATGGAAATAAAGAAGAATGGGCCTTTTCTTTAGCGCTCCATACTGCCTTTACAAAATTGACCATATATTAGGGCATAAACACTTTAGAGTTAAATGTAGAGAAGAAGAACTGTTAAATGTATCATTTTCAGATCATAATGCAGTAAAAATTGTATTTAATAAGGATCCATGGAAACAGAGATTAAAAATTACCAATGTAACTACCAATAATATGGAAAATAAATCTTGATTAATCACACATGTTAAAACTAGTGGAAATGTGCTTTGGATATGGGGGGGTTAAGGGGGGCAAAAGGGAAAGTAAAAACAAGAATCATGTAACCATGGAAAATGTTTCTAAAAAATAAAATATTAAAAAAATTAATTGGAAACTTTTAAAACGACCTAATCTTTTTTGAAAACCCTTACCTTCTGTCTTGGAGTCAATACTATGTATTGGCTCCAAGGCAGAAGAGTGATAAGGGCTAGGCAATGGGGGTTAAGTGACTTGCCCAGGGTTATACAATAGGGAAGTGTCTGAAGCCAGATTTGAGCCTAGGACCTTCCATCTCTAGGCCTGGCTCTCAATCCACGTAGCTACCCAGCTGCCCCCTAAAATGACCTAATCTTGAAGAATGAGTAGGTTAAAAAAGTGGTCACAAAAACAGTAAATAATTATCTTAAAGAGAATAATGAGGCAACATACTAAAACCTATGGGATGCAGCAAAAGCAGTAGATGAAAATTTATTTCTTTTAAATACCCATATGAGTAATATAGAGGAAGACATAATCAATGAATTGGATACAAAATTTAAAAAAATTCAATCCCCAATTACATGCTAAATTAGAAGTCCTAAAAATTAAAGGTGACATTAAATACATTCAGTGTAAGAAAATCATTGAATTTAAAAAATAAGAAATGAAACTTGGACTTGTTTTTAAGAAAAAAAAGCCTAATAAAATAGAGTAATCATTTGTTAATATGATTTTTTAAATAACAGAGAAGAAAAGCAAATCTCTAAAAGGATGAATATATCAGGAATTCTGGGATGGCTTAATATAAGGCAAATCACTGACATAACACAAAAATCATATGATTATTCGAATGGTTGCAGGAAAAGCTTTTGACAAAAAACATTTATTCCCACTGAGAATGCTTGAAAGTTATAAATGGTTTTTTACTAAAAATGATAAGAAGCATCTATGTAAAACCATAAGCTAGCATTATTTGTAATGGTGATGAGATAAAAACTTTCTCAATAAAATAAGGAATGGAACAAGGGTGCCCATTATCTCCACTACTATTCAAAATCATCTGCTAGCAAAAGAAAATGGTAGACCTAGCAGTAAGAAAAGGAAATCGAAGGTGTTAGAAAGGCTAATGAGGTAATAAATGTATCTCTTTCTGCAGATGATAGGATGGTCTACATAGAAAATTCTAGATATTTAATTAAAAAGCTTGTTGAAGCAATAAATAATTTTAGCAAAGTTGCAGGATATAAAATAAACCCACATAAATCATCAGCATTTCTATATGCCACCGAGCCATGTAAGAAGAAATATTAAGAGATACCCCATTTAAAATGACCATAAACATCATTAAAATCCCTGGGAGTATACCAGCCAAGACAAATCCAGGTGCTACATACACATGATTAAATACTTTTTAAAAATTTTTTTAAACATTTATTAATATTCATTTTTTAGTAAAGTTAACATGGTTACATGATTCATACTCCTACTTTCCCCTTCACCCCTTGCCCTCCCCCCACCCCTGGCCGATGCGCATTTCCACTGGTTATAACAATGTGTCATTGATCAAGACCTATTTCCAAATTATGGATTACTGCATTGGTGTGGTAGTTTCGAATCAAAATCCCCAATCATGTCTGCCTCAACCCATGTATTCAAGCAGTTGCTTTTCTTCTGTGTTTCCACTCCGGCAGTTCTTCCTCTGAATGTGGGTAGCGTTCTTTTCCATAAATCCCTCAGAATTTCCCTGGATCATTGCATTGCTGCTAGTACAGAAGTCCATTACTTTCTATTTTACCACAGTGTATTGGTCTCTGTGTATAATGTTGTTCTGGCTTTGCTCCTTTTACTATGCATCAGTTCCTGGAGTTCTTTCCAGTTCACATGGAATTCCTCTAGTTTATTATTCCATTGAGCACAGTAGTATTCCATCACCAGCATATACCACAATTTGTTCAGCCATACCCCAATTGAAGGACATACCCTCCTTTTCCAGTTTTTTGCCTCCACAAAAAGAGCAGCTATAAATATTTTCGTACAAGTCTGTTTATCTATGATCTCTTTGGGGTACAAACCCAGCAATGGTATGGCTGGATCAAAGGGTAGGCATTCTTTTATAGCCCTTTGAGCATAGTTCTAAATTTCCAGCCAGAATGGTTGGATCAGTTCACAACTCCACCAGCAATGCATTAATGTCCCAATTTTGCCACATCCCCTCCAGCATTCATTACTCTCCCCTTCTTTCATTTTAGCCAATCTGATAGGTGTGAGGTGATACCTCAGAGTTGTTTTAATGTGCATTTCCCTAATTATTAGAGATTTAGAACCTTTTCTCATGTGCTTATTGATACTTTTGATTTCTTTATCTGAAAATTGCCTATTCCTGTCACTTGCCCATTTATCAATTGGGGAATGGCTTGATTTTTTATACAGCTGATTTAACTTCTTGTATATTTGAATAATTAGACCCCTGTCAGAGTTTTTTGTTATAAAGATTTTTTCCCAATTTTTTGTTTCCCTTCTGATCTTGGCTGCATTGTTTTTGTTTGTACAAAAGCTTTTTAGTTTAATATAATCAAAACCATTTATTTTACATTTTGTAATTTTCTCTAACTCTTCCTTGGTTTTAAATTCTTTCCTTTCCCAGAGACCTGACAAGTATACTATTCTGTGTTTACTTAACTTATTTATAGTTTCCCTCTTTATATTCAAGTCATTCACCCATTCAGAATTTATCTTGGTGTAGGGTGTGAGATGTTGATCTAAACCCAATCTCTCCCATATTGCCCTCCAAATTTCCTAGCAGTTTTTGTCAAATAGTGGATTCATGTCCCAAAAGTAGGGCTCTTTGGGTTTATCATACACTGTCTTGCTGATGTCACTTAACCCAAGTCTATTCCCCAGATACTCCCTTCTGTCTCTTAGCCAGTACCACACCATTTTGATGACTGCTGCTTTATAGTACAGTTTAATATCTGGTACTGCTCGGCCCCCTTCCTTCACATTTTTTTTTCATTATTTCCCTTGATATTCTTGACCTTTTGTCATAACAAATGAACTTTGTTATAATTTTTCCTAATTCAGTAAAGAAGTTTTTTGGTACTTTGATAGGTATGGTGCTAAATAGATGAATTAATTTGGGTAAAATCATAATTTTTATTATGTTAGCTCATCCTACCCATGAGAAATAAATGTTTTTCCAATTGTTTAGATCTAGTTTTATTTGTTTGGAAAGTGTTTTGTAGTTGTTTTCGTATAATTGTTGTGTTTGTTTTGGTAGATAGATTCCTAAGTATCTTATATTATCTAGGGTGATTTTAAATGGTGTTTCTCTTTCTACCTCTTGCTGCTCTAATGTGTTGGAAATATATAGAAATGCTGATGATTTATGTGCATTGATTTTGTATCATGCAACTCTGCTAAAGTTGTTGATTATTTCTACAAGCTTCTTAGTTGATTCTCTGGGATTTTTTAAGTAGACCATCATATCATCTGCAAAGAGTGATAGTTTAGTCTCCTCCTTGCCTATTTTGATACCTTCAATTTCTTTATCTTCTCTAATTGCTACTGCTAGTGTTTTTAGTACTATGTTGAATAATAGAGGTGATAATTGGTAGCTTTGTTTCACTCCTGATCTTATTGAGAAGGCTTCTAATTTTTCCCCATTGCATATGATGCTTGTTGATGGTTTTAGATATATACTGTTTATTATTTTTAGTAAAGGTCCTTCTATTCCTATACTTTCCAGTGTTTTCAATAGGAATGGATGCTGTATTTTGTCAAAGGCTTTTTCAGCATCTATTGAGATAATCATGTGATTTTTGTTTGTTAGATTGTTGATGTGGTCAATTATGTGGGTGGTTTTCCTAATGTTGAACCATCCTTGCATTCCTGGTATAAATCCCACCTGATCATGGTGGATGATCTTCTTGATTACTTGCTGGAGTCTCTTTACTAATATTCTATTTAAGATTTTTGCATCTATGTTCATTAGGGAGATTGGTCTGTAGTTTTCTTTCTCTGTTTTTGATCTCCCTGGCTTTGGAATCAGTACCATATTTGTGTCATAAAAGGAATTTGGTAGAACTCCTTCTTTGCTTATTATATCAAATAATTTGTATAATATTGGGATTAGTTGTTCTTTGAATGTTTGATAGAATTCACTTGTAAATCCATCAGGCCCTGGCAATTTTTTCTTAGGGAGTTCTTTGATGGCCTGTTCAATTTCTTTTTCTGATATGGGATTATTTAGGTATTCTATTTCCTCTGCTGTTGATCTAGGCAATTTGTATTTTTGTAAAAATTCATCCAATCTCCTAGATTGCTATTTTTATTGCCATATAATTGGGCAAAATAGTTTTTAATGATTGCCTTAATTTCCCCTTCATTAGAAGTGAGTTCTCCCTTTTCATCTTTGATACTGTCAATTCGGTTTTTTTCTTTTCTTTTTTTATTAGATTGACCAGTACTTTGTCTTTTTTATCTGTTTTTTCAAAATACCAGCTTCTAGTCTTATTTATTAATTCAATAGTTCTTTTACTTTTGATTTTATTAATTTCTCCCTTGATTTTTAGAATTTCTAATTTAGTTTTCATCTGGGGATTTTTAATTTGCTCACTTTCTAATTTTTTAAGTTTCATGCACAATTCATTAATCTCTGCCCTCCCTAATTTGTTAATATATGCACTCAAGGATATAAATATCCTCCTGAGTAGTGCCTTGGATGCATCCCACAGAGTTTGGTAGGATGTCTCATCATTGTCATTCTCTTCAATGAAATTTTTGATGGTTTCTATGATTTTTTCTTTGACTAGCTGGTTTTGGAGAATCATATTATTTAATTTCCTATTAGTTTTTGATTTGCCTTTCCATGTGCCCTTATTAATTGTTATTTTTATTGCATTATGATCTGAGAAGGTTACATTTATTATTTCTGCTCTTTTGCATTTGTTTGCAATGTTTCTATGCCCTATTACATGGTCAATCTTTTTGATTGTACCATGTGAAGCTGAAAAGAAGGTGTATTCATTTTTGTACCTATTTGTTTTTCTTCACATATCAATTAAATCAAATTTTTCTAGGACTTCATTCGCCTCTCTTACCTTTTTCTTATTAATTTTTTGGTTTGATTTATCTAGATCTCAAAGAGGACTATTTAGATCTCTCACTAGTATAGTTTTACTATCTATTTCCTTCTTGACCTCTGCCAGTTTCTCCTTTATGAATTTGGATGCTCTGCCACTTGGTGTGTACATATTGAGCAATGTCATTTCCTCATTGTCTATACTGCCTTTAATCAAGATGTAATGACCTTCCCTGTCTTTTTTAATCATATCTATTTTTACTTTGGCTTTGTTAGAAATCATAATTGCCAATCCTGCCTTCTTTTTCTCATTTGACACCCAAAAGATTTTGCTCAAGCCCTTGACCTTAAACTTGTGTATGTCCACCCGCCTCATATGTGCTTCTTGTAGACAACATATGGTAGGATTTTGGTTTCTAATCCACTCTGCTATTTGCTTCTGTTTTATGAGAGAGTTCATCGCATTCACATTCAGAGTTACAATTATCAGTTGTGTATTCCCCAACATTTTGGTATCCTCCCCTAGTTCTACCCCTTCTTCTTAAACTAGTTCCTTTTAAACCAGTGGTTTGCTTTAAGCCAGTAACCCTTGTTCCCTCCCTTGATTAACCTCCCTTTCTACCTACTCCCTTATTATTCCCCTCTTTTTATTTTTAAGACCTAATGAATTCCCTCCCCCTTCTTCTCCTGTCCCTTTTTTGACCTCCCCACTACCCTGCTTCCCTTGGTTTATCCCTTCTGACTTTCTCAATAGGGTTAGATAGAGTTTTATATCCCAAAGGATCATATAGCTACTCTTCCCTCTCAGGGTTAGTTACACTGAGAGTGAGGTTTAAATATTACCTCTTAATGCTCTCTTCCTCTCCTTCTTATAATAGTATTCATTCCTTCCCCTTCCCATGCTTCTTTGTGTGTGATAGATTATCCTATTTTTCTCATTCATTCAAGTTTCTCTTGGTGTTCTCTACTATTCACCCCCCTCTTTCCCACCCCTATATCATCTTAGACCATTTAGTATTCTAACCTCTCCCTATGTATAATTCTTCTGATTACTGTAATAGTGAATAAAGTTCACTACATAGAATTATACATAACATTTCTCCACATAGGAATACAAATAATTAGATCTTATTGAAGCCCTTAAAAGGCAAATTTAAAAAATACGAGTTTTCTTTCTTTCCCCTCTATTTCTTATTTACCTTTTTATGTTTCTCTTGATTTTTGTGGTTGGATATCAAACTTTCCATTCAGTCTTGGTCTTTTCTGTGCAAATTCTTGGAAATCTTCTATCTTGTTGAATGCCCAAACTTTCCCCTGGAAGAATATAGTTAGTTTTGATGGGTAGGTGATCCATGGTTGTAGACCCAGTCCTCTTGCCTTTCTGAATATCATATTCCAAACTTTCCCATCTTTTGGTGTGGAGGCTGCCAGATCCTGTGTGATCCTGATTGGTGCTCCTTGATATTTGAATTGTCTCTTTCTGGCTTCTTGTAAGATTTTTTTCTTTTACTTGGAAGCTCTTGAATTTGGCTATGATATTCCTGGGGGTTGTCTTTTCTGGGTCTAGTGTAGAGGGTGATCTATGGATCCTTTCAATGTCTATATTGCCCTCTTGTTGTAGAACTTCAGGGCAATTTTGCTGAATAATTTCTTTTAGTATGGAGTCCAAATTACTATTAATTTCTGCTTTTTCAGGAAGACCAATGATTCTCAAATTGTCTCTTCTAGCTCTGTTTTCTTGGTCTGTCAGTTTCTCATTGAGAAATTTCATGTTTCCTTCTATTTTATCAGTATTTTGACTTTGTTTTATTTGTTCTTGCTGTCTTGAGAGATCATTAGCTTCTAATTGCTCAACTCTAGCTTTTAACGACTGGTTTTCTGTTATAATCTTTTGGTTTTCCTTTTCAATCTTGTCATTTCTGGTCTTCAGTTGACTTACCTCACTTTCCAATTGTGAAATTCTGCCTTTCAAAGTATTATTTTCTTGTCAGATCTCTTCCATCTTTCTCATCATCTCAGATTTGAGCTCTTCAATAGCTTGTGACCAGTTTTCATTATTTTGGGAAGGTTTTGATGTGATTACTTGTTTGTTCTCCTCTGCTGTTTGCTCTGCTGTCTGGACTTTCTCTGTGTAAAAGTTGTCCCGTGTTACAGATTTCTTCTTGATGATCTTTCTCTTTTGGGGTTCTAGACTCTGGCTTGCCATTGTTAGCCCTGCACCCTCTCAGGTTTTTCCTCATAACCAGAGTCTGTTTGTGCTGTCTAGGCTCCTGAAGTCTCAGATCTCATTGTTCTCAGGGTCAAGACTCCTGGTGGCCCCCTTGTTTGTTCCTCTGTCTGAGGATCATTTAAGAGTTTCAGGGCACTGTCTCCACAGTCTTGAACCCCTTTACACTGGGTCCTCACTCAAGGTCCACTCTTGGGCTCAGGATCCAAGTCCTCTCCTGGGCTCAGGATCCAGTTCCACTCCTGTGTTCAGGATCTGTGGACTCAAGAGCCTGCGATTTCACCTACGCTCATGGTCTGCGTTCAGAATCCGCACTTTCTTTAGCCTCTTGGGGTCTTAAGTCTTGCTGCTCTCAGGAACAGGCCCTGGTGACCCCAGGTAGCTGCCAAGGACTTAATGGGTGCCCCAAGCTTGCTCTGGCTCTTGTGAGCTGGCTTTGGCACTGTAGGTGGTGTGGGGTGGGAGAGGGGGTTGTTCAGCTTGCGTTTTAGTGAGAGCTGTTTCACCCCCTTATAGCATGGAAATGCCCCAATTCCACGTACCTTCAAAGCTGCGCCCTGTTGTGGAGTCACTTTGTTCATCTGGATTTGTTTTCATGGCTTCTTGAGGAGTCCTATATGTTTCAGTTAGGAGAGGTGAAGCAGCTGCTTTTTACTCAGCCACCATCTTAACCAAGAAGGGAATAAATACTTTTTATACCAATAAAGTCAGATATAAATAATTGGAGAAATGTTCATTGTGCATGGGGGGGCAAAGCCAATATCATAAAAATGACAATGATTTTAAAGTAATCTACTTATTTAATGTCATTCCAATTAAATTTCCAAAAAAAAATTCATACAGCTAGAAGAATTAATAAAAATTCATTTGGATGAAGCAAAGGTCAAGAATATTAAGGGAAATAATGAAAGGAAATAGAAAAGAAAGAGGTCTAGCAGTACCAGATCTTTAACTGTATTGTAAAGCAGTAATTATCAAAACTATCTGTTACTGGTATGTAATTAAGATTTGCTCCCTAGGACTCTAAATCCGAGGTTCCAATGTTCCTTTTCACTTTAGGTACTAAAGTGGGGACCATATAAGTTTCGCATAGCTCTGCCCCTCGCTCTCTTTTCCCCTGATGATGTCTGGGAAAGTGAGCTTCATGCCAGTCAGGAGTATCTATACACATGGGTTTACTTTTCGTTATATAATTAGGTTCGAACTTCTATTTTGTTTAGTTTATTTTCTTTTTACTTCAAGTGATTATTAATAAACTGTATAAAATAAAATACTTTGAGTTATTGGATATTAATTTAAATCTTACACTGGTTAAGAAAGTTGGATATGTGGAATGGAGTAGATATATGATATACAGCAGTAAATGATTAGAGTAACCATGCTTTTGATAAATGTAAAGATTTAAGTTTTGGGTTTAAGAATTCACCATTAGGCAAAAACTGTTGGGAAAACTAGAGAGCAATCTTGTAGATATTAGGTATTTTTAATGGGATTTGCTTAATCTCTCCCTCTGTCTCCTTAAGATGCTAGAGAGCAGGATTTCCAAGTAGATCAGAAGTGACAGATTCAGTGAGCCAGTAACCAGAGCTGAAGATTTTATTACCAAAGAGACCAGGACCTGAGAAGAGGAAGTAGCCTGTCCTCTGACAGGAAGTTAGGGTCTACAGTTGGTCAGTAAGGAGAAAAAGGAAGCAGCCACTGACAGTTGAAGGTCTTTTGCTTCTGGGATCTCTAGAGAGCAGGAAGTCTGTCTTTGAGGGAAGGTTCTGTTGGCAGTTGGCTGCTGACAGTTGGGCTGCTATAGAAAACTGATTGAAGGAGTGAGTGGTGGCTGTCTATTATTTTAGGGAGTTAGGCAGTTAGTGAATAATATATAGATAGAGCAGAATGGAATAGGCAGAAGAGCCAGGCAGAAGAACCTGTGCCGAGAAGACAGAGATAGTTTTAGGAAAGTTCAGGTAGTTATTAGAAATTTTAGGTATATTTATAGAGTATAAGTTTAATAATCTCTCTTTCCTCTTATCTATCTTTCTATCTATACATCTTTCTTAGATCAAACAACGTTTCTGTTAAACTTTTCTCCTCACTTTGTCTAAATCCTTAATTTAACCCTTATAGTATAAAGCAATATCTTATACTATTTACTAAGGTATGGTCAAAAAGGATGCATGATCTAAATACAAAGAGAGATAGTAGAAGAACATGGAACATTGCTATCAAAAGTGTAGATAGGAGAATTTATGAATAAATGAGAGACAGAGAGCATTGTGAGATATAAAATGGATAATTTTGATTCTACAATATTAAAAAGTTTCTGTACAAATAAAATGAATATAGTCAAGATTTGAAGGAAAGAAGAAAATTAGGGAAAAAGATTTAGACAGTTTCTCAGAGAAAGGTCTCATGTCTTAAATATAATAAGGAACCCTGTCAATTTATAAGAATGGGAGTCATTCCTCAGTTGATAAATGGTCAAAGGATATGAAGAAGCAGTTTTTGGAGAAAGAAATCAAAGCTATACACTGTCATATGAAAAAATGCCCTAAGTAAGTCATTATTTATCAGACTAATGCAAATTAAAATAATTCAGATTTCTTTTCTTAATTTTTGAAGTTCCACCTTAAGTAGAGATCTAAACAGATTCCCAGTATAAAGGAAATCATAGTTTAAGGCAAAGAAGCTGTGGCCAGAAGTCAGGAAGACCTGGGTTTAAAACCTTTGAAGTCAGATGCTGACAAATACAACAATTTAGCATAAATTTTCTACATGCACTCTTTATAATGTTGAACCTAACCTAATTAAGATTGTTTGCATAGATGTTCACTTTCAGATCATTACCTTGCTAAATTCTGCATGCATGTTTCTCTTATCCTTCCGTATCCATGAAAGATGTAAACCTTCTTTTTTGTAAAAGTTTGGAATCTTGTGAGCAGTTGGAATACATTTTTGTCTAATGTGAAAGCTGATGAGAGAACTGTATTTAAAAACAATTTTTTACTGATTAATTAATTTAGAATATTTTTACTTGGTTACACAATTCCTGTTCTTTCCCTCCCAGACGAATCATATTATAAACTAGGATGCTTCTCTTTTGTGGGACAAAGAGTGCCTTTCTTTGCAGTTTCTGGATTTGGATTTATGAAGGTAGTGGTGACTAAATAAATTTCTTTCTTATCTAATATATTCTTTGCCTCTACTGTTTTCCTTTATCAGACAAATTTCCTCATGGTGGATACTTAGTTGATACTGAAAAACAGTATAGAGTAAATGTATAATTGTAGAGTAACATAGAATTTGTTTTTAACAAGTTCTGTGTCTGTGAGACTTTGGAAGTTTGTGTCTCTTTTTCAAAATGCCTCCAGAGTAGTCTCTTGATATTTTTGAGTCATTGATTTGCCTAATTAGTATCAGTAAAAAATAAAAAAATCCACAATGTACCAGAGATCTCAAATAGAAAAGCAATTAAATTAAAGTTTCTTTTTTTAAAAAATTAAGCTCATTTATTTGTTTGTCTATGTGTTTTTTATTTAATTAATTATAATTTTTTTCCATGGTTACATAATTCATATTCTTACCTTCCCCTCCTCCCACCCTGCTCCCATAGCCAATGAACAAATCCAGTGGGTTTTTCATGTGTCATTGATCAAGAACTATTTCCATATTTTCCATATTTGCAATAGAGTGATGGTTTAGAGTCTACATCCCCAATCATATCCTCATTGAACCATGTGTTCAAGCAGTTGTTTTTCTTCTATGTTTCTACTCCCACAGTTTTTTCTCCAGATATGGATAGTGTTCTTTCTCATAAGTCCCTCAGATTAGTCCTAGATAATTGCATTGTTGCTATTAGAGAAGTCCATTATATTCAATTGTGTCACAGTGTATCAGTCTCTGCGTACAATGTTCTGCTGGTTCTTTTCCCTGCACTCTACTTCACTTTCTGGAGGTCATTCCAGTTCACATGGAATTCCTCCAGTTCATTATTTCTTTTAGCACAATAGTATTCCATTACCAACAGATACCACAATTTGTTCAGCCATTCCCTAATAGAAGGGCATCGCCTCATTTTTCCAATTTTTTACCACCACAAAGAGTGCAGCTATAAATATTTTTGTACAAGTCTTTCTCTTTATTATCTCTTTGAGGTATAAACCCAGCAGTGGTATGGCTGGATCAAAGGGCAGACAGTCTTTTAAACCCCTTTCGGCATAGTTCCACATTGCCGTCTAGAATGGTTGTATCAATTCGCAACTGTACGAGCAATGCATTAATGTCCCAATTTTGTCATATCCCCTCGAACATTTAAGGAATTAAACATAAGTAAATAAAGCCTTGTTGTCAGAGAAGATTTAGGAGTCAGTTAAAACATTTCACACTTCTAAGTACCGGACAAATCAATTTTACAGTCATTTTGTGTGAGCAACAGAGAAAAAAGAAATATTTCATTAGAGAATTTCCCAAAATAGGTCAAAAGTAGGTGAGAAGATTAAACCCATGTTTCTGGCAATGAGGAATCATTGATGAAGGGCATCCAAATGAAGAAGGAGAAGGAACAGTGGACGATGGTGATGGCAAGAAAAGAAGAGCTAAAAGAAAGCTCTTTGTTTATTCTTCTTTGTGTCGGGGTCATTATTAGAAGAATCCTATTCAGTTAAGATGTTGAATGAAGTGGGGAGGGTACAGACACAATACATTTATGGATATGGAGATCAACTGCTTCATAAATTCATAAATGAAATAGTGTACATTGTGACACCCCAGAAAGTCAAAAGAACCAATACATGATCCAGACAGGTTTATGTGACTTCAATACAGTATTAGAGGAGCAATTAGTTACAATGCTACATAAATTATTCCTGATAATGAAATCTGCTAAATTACTTAGATCATATGAATATGATTCTAATGGCCAAAATAGGTATAGCACACACACACACACACACACACACACACACACACACACACATTATAGGGTCATCTGATTATTGAATAATGATGGTCTTTTAGTAAAAAATCTAAATGTAAAAAGTTATTGATCCTGCTGATTTATGATGCTCATAACAGAGGCAAAGGTTATTTCTTCAGGAAAATGCAATGTATTACTCCTTACCTTTGAAACCAAAGTCATGTCATGTCACCTCACTTGAGTTTTTAAATGTATATAATGTGGAGGTTGGACTACATGACCTTTATCAATGCTTACTCCAAATCCAAGCTTTTAAGTCCTTTTTTGGTGCTGGCCTCCTTTGGGTCTGGAGAACAGAAAGGACACCTCAGAATCACTAAAATACATATGATTAAAAAGAAAACTAATTATATTAAAATGATTTTAATATTATATTTTAAAAATTCACTAAGTTAAAAACTCCTCTTCTACACATAAGATTTCCTTTGATCAAGTGAGTAAAGTAGAACCTTGTCATATGTGAACAATGATGTAATTTTGAATGCTACAATTTCACATTTGGGACAGCTATGACTTATTCTGGTTCTACATAACATAGAGTTTTCCTGATTGACATCTGTGTATTATGGAGTATAAGAACAGCCCAAGTTCTTCTCAAAAGCAGCTTCTGCCTTAGAACAAAAGAGAAAAGTTTGGAGCCTAGCTGACACAAATGAAATCTTTTTTTGGAGCCACAGGTTAGAGTGGAGTTTAAACAGAACTCACTTCCCCATTCCTCTCTGTCTATCTGCAATAAAGAGTAAATTTTAAGCAAATAATAATAATAATAACAATATTATTATTAATAATAATAAAGAAAACTGATTTAGAATCACTGGAGCTCTGTTATCTCAGTCATTTTTTAGGGATGTCCATGTTTGTTGAAGAAGTTTGGGAAGAGATCTTACTGGCAATACCAACTTTAGGTGTCCCTAAAGGAAATAGGTGTTTGAGGGGTCAGAAAGTGATATTGTAGACTTAAAACACATGGGGAGAATTGGCCCAGTCAAGCTTGATTGACCCCAAAGTCTTTCAATCTCCACCTTCTCACCTCTGTATCTAATTGGTTTATGGAAAGGAGGCGTGGCCAGGTTCCTCCTTAATCACCTGTGGCTGAGAAAGGGGAGATCCAAGTGGGGAAGCTGGAGGATGAACTCTCTAATGGCTTATTCTTCCCTTGGCATCTCTTCCTAAGGCTGCTTCTCTCCTCCTCTCTCAGAGGAAACATGGGAGAAGAAATGGTAGCAGCCACAAAACTGAGGTTCAGGTCTCAGGTGAGTTAGAGTTGACTTTGTCCTTACTGAGGAAGATCCTCATCTCTGTTTATTAAATGTGATCATGTCCCTTTCCCTAAGATTTCCTGTTCTGTGTCCTCTGCTCCCCCTATCAGGCCACTTCCTGGAATCCTGGCTTCTTTCCTCCAGGCTGTTTGCTTCCTCCCAAGTATTTACCTAATAATATGAAAAACGCCTTACTTTTAAAAATCCATCTTTTCACAGCAATTTGAAATTTTCCTATTTCCATTTTGTAATAGAGAGATGAGTATAAGGAAATTATGGTTTGCCTAAGCTTACCTACTGAGGCTGTAACTGGCAGGACTAGCTTCTTAGTATACTGTGAGTTCCACTGATTTTTAAAAATATGCCTATAAATTATGTCTATCAGTTTTTTTTAGAAATGGACATGCTAGTTCTGTGTCTGTTTATATTTTTCTCTTGGTTCTACTCTTTTTGTTCTTCAAATTTCATCTATGCATTTGCAATTAAAAAAAATGTAACCTTCCTGATCTTTTGGGATGAGAATTCGTTGGAAAAGAGTTTGGCAGAAATTAGTCATAGAACAATATCGTAGACCCTATGTCAAGATGAGGTCAAAATGAGTATATGATTCAGACAGAAAGGGTGATACCATAGGCAAATTAGGGGAGTATAGAATAGTTTATCTGCCAGATCTATGGGGAAGAGAAGAACTCATGACCAAACAAGATATATGAGAACATTACAAGATGTAAAATGAATAATTTTGTTTATTTTAAATTAAAAGGTTTTGTAGAAACAAAAGTAATGCACCAAGATTAGAAGGGAAATCACAAACTCAGGGAAAATTTTTATAGCAGATTTCTCTGAGAAAGATCTAATTTATCAAATACATAGAGTCAAACTTATTGGACTACAAGTTATTCCCCAATTGATAAATGATCAAAGATATGAACCAGCAATTTTAAGATGAAGAAATCAAACCAATCAATAATTATATGAAAAAATATTCAAAGTGACACTGGATTAGAGAAATGCAAATTAGAATAACTCTGATGTACCACCTCACATCTATCAAATTTTCCAATATGAGAGTATAAGAAAATGATAGATGTTGGAGGGAATTTGGCAAAATTGGGACACTAATGCATTGTTGGTGAAGTTGTGAATTGATCCAGCCATTCTGGAGGGCAATTTGGAGCAATGCAAAAGGGCTAGAAAACGGTGTATACCCTTAGTTCCAGGGAATATGACTACTGGGTCTGTATCCCAGAGAAATTAAAAAAGGGGTTGGGGGAAGGACCTACTTGTATAAAAATATTCATAGCTTCTTTTTTTCTGTTGGCAAAAGATTAGAAATTGAGGGGATACCCATCAGTTGGGGAATGGATGAACAAATTGTGCCATATGATGGTGATTGAATATTATTGTGCTATAAGAAATGATAAGCAGAATGATTTCAGAAGAAGCTGGAAAGACCTATAGGAACTATTTACACAGTGAAATCAGTAGTAGCAGGAGAACATTGTACACAGTAACAACAATAGTATACGATGATCAGCTTTAAAAAACTTAGTTACTATTAGCAATACAATGATCCAGGAGAATTGTGAAGGACTTAGAACAAAGAATGCTAACCACGTCCAGAGAAAGAACTGTTTGAGTCATGCTGTTTTTCACTTTATTACCCATTAAGGTTTTGGTTTTATATGAGTATTCACTTACAACAATGACCAATATGGAAGTATATTTTGCATGATAAGACATGTATAACCCAGTTCAAATTGCTTACCATCTCTTGGAGGTAGGAGGGAATGCAAGTGCGGGAGAAAATTTGGATCTTATAACTAAGGAAACCACATGTTGAAAATTGTTACTACATGCAATTGAGAAAATATGATATTGAAAAATAAAAATTAACCTACTTATCACAGTAATATTCCATCAGAATCAGATGTCACATCTTGTTTAGCCATTCCCCAATGGATGGCCTTCCCCTCAGTTTTAAGTTCTCTACCACCACAAAGAGAGATGCTCTAAATATTTTGTAATATATAAAGTCTTTCCCTTTTCAACTTATCACCTTGGGAAACATCCCCATCGGTGGTATGGCTGGGTCAAAGAATATACATAGTTTTATAATTCTCTGGGCAGAATTCCAAATTGCTCTCCGGAATGGTTAGATCAACTCACAGTTCCACCAACATGGTATTAGTGTCCCGATTTTTTCTACATTCCCTTCAGCATTTATCATTTTGCCTTTTTATTATTTTAGCCAATTTGATGGGTATGAACTATTATCTCAGAGTTGTTTTGATTTGCATTTCCCTAATCTGTAATGATTTAGAGCATTTTTTTCTTATGCCTTTTTATGGCTTTGATTTCTTCATCCACAAACGTTATGTGACCATTTCTCAATGGGAAATGACTCATGTTCCTATGAATTTGACAAGACTCTATATATCCAAATTATGAGACCTCTGTCTGAGAGGCTTCCTAAACATGTTTCCCAAATTTCTACTCTCATTTCCATTACGTTCTTAACATTCATAGTCACTATTGAGCTTGTAGTACTTCTCCAGTATTTGTGGTACAAATCAACTCTTCCTGTCATCCTGAAATGATAATTAAGCGAAGAACCTTTTGTTTTAGGTTCCTGTGAAGTTTGGGGATGTGGCAATATATCTATCTAAGGAGGAATGGGAAGTAATGGACCCCACTCAGAGGAGACTGTACAGGCAGGTGATGCTGGAGAATTACAAGAATGTCATCTCAGTGGGTAAGGATGTCATTGTGCCCCATTTTCTACCTCCTGGCCTTCGACTTAACCTGTCCTTGGTTTCATTTGTTAGTAATGACAACTAATAGTAATAGCAACATATAGATAGTGCTTTGACATTTGTAAAGTGCTTTACAATTATCTACAGCCCTGAGAGGCAGGTGCTGTTATTTTTCATTTTACAGATTTGGAAACTTAGACGGATTAAATGACTGCCAGAGTCTCACTGAGCTAGTAATTATCTGAACCTTCCTGACTCCAAGCTACCATTTCTATACATTGTGTTATCCAGTAGTTTGACATTGGCATAAAGCCTGTTATCTCAGTGGTCTGACTCTTACAGGAGGATGGAGCATATGTTCAGGGTGGAAGATGGTCAGTGCAAAGGCCCAAAGATAGCTAAGGAAGGAAAGGAGAGAAGACCAATTCAACCTGATCATAGAGTATGGGAGTGGGGATCATATCCAACAAAGTTTGATTGGTGCTTGAAAGCTAAACAGAAGAGTTTATATTTTCTCCTGGAGACAATAGGGGTCCTCTGGATTTAAAAATAAAAGGGAATTTTGAGGCCACTGAGTCCAACTCTTTGTTTCATATTGGAGGATGCAAAGACTTAGCAAGGTTATCGGGTTTGCCCAAAGTGGCAAGGCCATGATCTGCTTTCAAGGTCTGACTGCAAATTGAACATTCTTTTGTGAAGATTAAAATTAACATGCAAAGTACTAAATATTATATTTATAAATATTTTATTAATAATAAACTAATGAAAGAGACTAACTAAAAGGTACTAACCAGCTTGTTTCCAGGAACCAAAGAGAGAGAGGGATGAGTTACAGCCAACTATAAAACAATAAAATGACCACACAAATGTGGAGGTGCAGGAGAGATTAAAGGGAATTTTGGAAAAATTAAGGGACTTATGGGGAATGAAGTCCAAGGTTCAAAATTTCCATTTATACATACCCCCCTATGATCCTTTGGTAGACCAGTCTCCCCAATGGATGATAAAAACATAATCAACATATAAACTGTAATAGTTTGTACATTAAAGGGATAAAAAGAACAAAATCAATGTTAGCAAAAAATCCATTTGTGGGCAGTACCCTTTGGCATAAAAGTATACATTGAAAACAAATGCTTTAAATCCCCCCAAAGTTCAAATTCACATCCCAAGTTTTAATTTTGGATTTTCTTGATGCAGTGTGTAGTCTCTGCAGGCATCTTCAAAGTGTCTTCTCCAAACAGTTTCATTGTCTGGATTCTGGGAAGTAGCAAATTTCTTATCCTAAAATTTCCTAAATTCAAATCAAAGTTCACAACAATAACAAAGTCCCGCCTCAGCTGGATAATAACACAGGCATCACTCAGGGATACATAGCTGAGTTATAAGGTATATGAATCAATTGCAAAAGAACTCAAAAAAATCCACATAAAAGAGAAAAAATAACTTGTGGATGAAATAGAAAATGCCAATGTGTTATGTTTAAAAAACTCTAAGTAGAAGAAAAATAAAACTATAACAGGTCCTTGACTCAGGGCCCAATTATATTTATTTAAGTAATTATGCACTTACCCAATCAGTAGCCAGGACTACAGAAAGTTTGCCACACTTATAAAAGACAGAAATGGGACTAGATTATAGGAGCCAGAATAGTAGCCATGATGAGGTGCTTGGATAGAATGTGGTTCAGAGGAAGTCCTACAACTTTACGTATGTTGAGAGCAGTGACTTTGAACCCCAAACAAGTTCAAATCCTGTTGTCTTGGCTCAAAATCATACAGGTTAGCTCTGTGCTTCTTTGGCACTGTGCAATGGTTCTTTTTGAATTCCTTTCTCCTGGGATCAGACAGAATCATTAAGCAAAATCCCATAGTATTTAAAGAATCAATGGCATTATTCTATAGTTTAAAGCTTTTTGAGTATGTATTAATATTAGAACAAATGAGTTTTCAACTTATATTTCTGCAAATTTAAAAAAAAGATTTTAGATCTCTTTTTAAGGTTATTTCTCCTCCCCAAGTATTTTCATCCATTCATTTCATTCATCAGAGCTCTCAAATTCATCATAGTGAGGGAGAATTCTGCACTGAACATAGTGTGCACGGCCCTCATAATGGGTATGGTTAAACCAAAAAGCCAAAGGGGTATGAGGAGATGAATTTCTCCCCTGAATTTTAATATTAGTAAAGCTCTCAACTGCAAGGCATTCAATCAGCACAGAAACCCTCTGAAAAAGAATTAAGCAGAGCCAAACCCCACTTTGTAACTTTCCCAACTCAAACTGATGTTTCAGAGTTTGAAGCATGCTTTGAAACAACATTATTCCTTAAGAGGCTGAATGAGGTTTGCTTATAGAGTAAACAAAAAGACACAAAATTTCTAGAGGGAGAACAATAGTGTGTTTGCATGTGAAAGAACTGGCTTCTCTTGGCCAGGAGAAAGCCAAAAGACAAAATCCCAAAAACTTCTACTTCAAATCTACTGATTTGGTCTCTCTGCCCTCAAAAAAAGTCAGAGGAGTCCCCTTATTGTGGAAAAAATTAGCTAAGTTTCAAGTCTCTCTCAGCCAGGAGTCCAGGATAAGCTTAAGACATTGGCTTAAAAAATGGCTAGGGAAGGCTGAAAAAGAACCACATGGGGTGGGGGAAGGGATTGGAGTTCTCACCCATCCACTGAAAACAGTGGCTAGGATTGGCAGGCTGCAAGCTGGGCAGGTAGTGGTGTGGAATGCTGGCTCAAGCAGATGGGTGGGGTAAGGCACCAACAGGGAAAGCAGGTGGCTGGTAGGCAGAGTCTGCAGTGGCAGAGATAGGGTGAAAGCAGGTACCTGGGGGGCAGGAGAAGAAAAACCACAGGACCAAAGGGCAAGAAAGGGAAACTCCAGCTCTCATCTCTTGGGCAAACTTACTAACTATACTGAAAATGTATTTTAAAAAATATTTGAGAATTCTACCCCATCATGGTTAGCCTTAATGTGAAGATTAAAATTAATATGCAAAATACTAAATATTATATTTATGAACATTTTATTAATAATAAACTAACAAAAGAGCCTAACTAAAAGGTACTAAACAGCTCCCTTCCAGGAACCAAAGAGAGAGAGGGATGAGTTACAGCCAACTCTAAAACAATAATGTGAACACTCAATTGTGGAGGTACAGGAGACATTAAAGGCAATTTTGGGAAAACTAAGGGACTTATGGGGGGATGAAATCCAAGGTTCAAAATTCCCACTTTGGACTGTGTTTACTGCATCTCAAAGGCAAAGAGTAAAACATAGGAAACCAGTGAGATTTTTCTGTGCATGTGATTTCCCATGTTTAGTGGTAATTGAATTTGAAAAGAGTGATTTTTCCTTAAACTCCATTTTAGGAAACAGATATGTCAGCAGTTTGGGAGTAGAAGGCAAAATAGTGGTAAACAGCAAATATCATGAGTTAGTTGTTGAGGAGAAGAAACCATTGGGGTGAGATCCTAACAGAGAGGTAGCAGAGTATGGCAGAAAGAGCACCAGCTTCAGAATCAAAGGGCTTGGGTTCAGATCCTGCCACTTAGGCCCATTTGACCTTTGGCAAGTCACTTAATGTCTCTGTACCTCAGTTTCCTCCCCTATAAAAAGAAGAGTTTTTTCTAGCTCTACATCTGTGCCTTTGAATTGAGGGGCACTTGATTGTTTATAAGAACCTTGGCCAGTGTCAAGAGAAATGACCTGGATATTTGTTCTTTGATGAAGGGCCATAAGAGCCTTCTCTTCAAGGAGTTGAACATCTTTGCCTTGAGATTTCTCCACTGCAATGTTTGCTTTTCCCTCAGCTCCTTAACCCCCCTGGACTTTCCTGTTAGAACCACCCTGGACAATCTCCCACCCTGGGAGCATCCTGGGCCGGCACCCATCTCTGGGATGGCAGCTCTGTGTCCTTCACATAAACCAGCCTGTGCTCTTTGCTTCCCTCTGAACAGGAACTCCTCATAACAAGCCAGCAATGATTGTGCATCTGGAACAAGAGGAAATGGAATGGAGCCCAGCTCTGCAGAGACCTTGGAGGAAAAAGAGAAGACACCAATGCCACAGCTTGGGTGAGTAAAATGAGAGGCAGGGAAAGAAGTCACAGGTTTAGTGGGATGGTAAGATGGCAAATAGCTGGATTGTCATGACTGGGGAGCTCTTGTGAGAAGCAGGCCTCTTGCAGAGTGTGTGTGTGTGTCCATGGATCCCTTTTTGCTGAGCAGGGACATGGTTTCTGTGTCTTGTGTAATGGAACAGATTTGTGAATGTGAATTCCTAAGTGTTGACCTTCCATAGAGGATCAGGGGTTGGTGGGGAAAGTGTGGAGGGATGAAGGGGGTGACTGCTCAGAAACCAGCTTAAGACAGGAGAAACAGTATTATTAGAATGTGTGGGTAAACCCAGGGTGGGGCTAGCTGTGGAAGAAGCAAGCCTTTCATTCTGTTTTTAGAAAGGTGAGAGAGAGGCTCCATCTGTCCTTCTGAAATGGAGACAGAAGTACTCTGCTGCTCTGGAAGAGCAACCCATCTACTTACTTAGAGGTCCTTGATTTTTGCTTACAAAGAGTCATGACCTTTGTCAGTTGGTCCTGTTTGAAATGAGTCACAACTGCCTCTGGTGTCCCAATTTCTGCCTTACCCAAGTCCCCAAGGGTGTGCCCATGTCACCCCTCCATTTGACACTTCCCTGGAAATGGTTTGGCCTTTGCCCTTTGTAATGCAGGATTGCTGCAAGAATCTCTTGCACTTGCAAATCCACCTGAGGCCATTCTGGCAGTTGGAGGGTATAGAATGTTGACCCAGCCAGAGTGCTGGTCTCACAGCAAAACCATTGGAGCTGGTATATAAATATCCCTGGAGTACCAAGTGAAGGGCCTTTTGCTTTTGGGGCTTTGGGGCTTTGGCTGATTTCTCTTGACCTCTCCCTTGACATCCTGCTATTCCCTGGATTTCCCCATTGGGCCCTGGGTGGACGGTATTTTTGGTGGGTGGAAATCATGGGAACTAGCTTCTATAGGCAGGCAGGGACAACCTAAACCAAGCCATCACCTCATATTGTTATCTGATAAACCTTATTACATCAGGACATTGAAATTATCCCTGATTGAGGGAGCTGGCTCCCTCAGCCTCATTCCCTCTTCTGTGACCCTCCCCCTGCATCAGCTTCTCCCTTAGCAGCAGTTACCATAGCTTAACCCCTTTCCCCTCAGATAATCATTAGCTTTAATAAACTCTTTTGGCTTTTATAAAAAGAGCTTCTGGTGAATAATTATACCAACTACTAGGGCAAAGGCCGAAGAGGGAAAGAATAACTTTCCTTTATTTCTTGAGGGCTAAACCAGACATCCATCTTGGGCAGGAATTGGACCAATTTTCTCTTCCTGTATGCTGGGATTTGTTCTCCAGAAGGGAGGAACTCTTTACTCCTCCCCTCAAGGGAGCCTAGAGACAAACAGGGAGTTTGAATAAAACCTTCATCCAGACTCACAATCTCTGGCTGACCTAAACCATCTTGTACTAAAGAGATAGCCTCCTTGTCTGAAGACCCAGCTGATACCACCCAGAGCCCTCAATACAAACCTATTTTATTAGCTACCTTCATACTCCCTTTCATATCATAACACCTTTCCCCTGAAGATGTGCCTCCTTTCCCCTCAGCCCTCCTCATGAGCCCTTTGGTACAAGAAATGTCATCACTCAATACCTGGCCTGGCAGGATACCACTAGGTCCTCTCTACTGGGAAGAGGTACTAAGTGAAGGTCACCAAATGGTTAAGTAACTTGCCCAGATTCTCACAGTCTTAGGAGCTGTGTTTCTGGTTAATATAAGCTAGGTTCTTGGCTAAGGTCTAAACAGAAGGCATAAGTGGTCCAGTTTGCAGGCCATGCAGGGCTGGGTTCAAACACTGCAATATGGTTTTTCCCAATTCCCATAACTGAATAAACCTTTCTCACAAGACAGAATTTAGACTAGGCCCATGATTGAAAAGGAAAATGAGCTAGCTGCAGAACCGAGTCACAAGATGGATTTGGTGTAGTTCACTCAATTCTCATAATTAACCACTTGTCTCCAAATCTCAATTTTCTCACAATTTCCCCCCTTTTGATTTGGGGGAGTGCAAGAGTAAAAACCTCCCTCAGGTGTAGGAAAACTCAGTGGTGGGACAGCATTGGCATGTTAAGACAAATGAGAGACAGTCTGAACTTCAGCCAGGCAGGTATCATGAATACAGCTCTGCTCTGCCATGAATAAGGTTTATTTTTATATGCTTTGAGACTGTTCTGGCCTGTTTTTGCAGGCACCTGTGTATGAAAATGAGAGATTTAAGTTAGGGTTTTTAAATCTTTAACATTAACTCACTATTTGCTCGTTTTTTTGAAGTGACTTCTAGAATTTGTGTATTACTACATATAAAGGTGGGAATTTACTAGGAGTCTGTAGGGGGTCTGTAAAAGCTCTAGTAACAGCCTTTACTGTTCTTCTGTATTTCCCTGGGGCTGAATAGGGATACTGATCACAATAATTTCAATAATAAGGAGTGTTAGTAAGAGAAGAGTCACACAGGGGAATCTGAGTGAGGTTTAGGGGGTTGCCATCCTCCCTGGAATCTGCTATACAGTTCGAGGTTCCCCCCTTGCAACTTCGTCATTTCAGAAGATTTTGATGGCCCCTAGCAGGGGAGTGCCCTCCCCCCATGGATCCCTTATCTATAAGCCATATCAATCAGCCTCTTCCATATATTCCTTTTTTAGTAAGAGAAATGTATATATTTTATTTTAATTTAATTTTTATTTTTTAGAAAAGTTAACATGGTTACATGATTCATGCTCTTACTTTTCTCTTCACCCCCTGACTTCCTCCCCTCCACCCATAGCAGATGCGATTTTTGCACTGGTTTTAAAATGTCATTGATCCAGACCTATTTCCAAATTGTTGATAGTTGCATTGGAGTGGTAGTTTCTATTCTACATCCCCAATCATGTCCTCCTCAACCCATGTATTCAAGCAGTTGCTTTTCTTCTGTGTTTCTACTCCTGCAGTTATTCCTCTGAATGTGGGTAGCATTCTTTTCCATAAATCCCTCAGAATTGTCCTGGGTCATTGCATTGCTGCTAGTACAAAAGTCCATTATCTTCTATTTTACCACAGTATATTGATCTCTGAGTACAATGTTCTTCTGGCTCTGCTCCTTTCGCTCTGCATCAATTCCTGGAGTTCTTTCCAGTTCAGATGGAATTCCTCCAGTTTTTTTATTCCTTTGAGCACAATAGTATTCCATCACCAGCATGTACCACACTTTGTTCAGCCATTCCCCAATTGAAGGACATACCCTCCTTTTCCAGTTTTTTGCCACCACAAAAAGAGCTGCTATAAATATTTTTGTACAAGTCTGTTTATCTATGATCTCTTTGGGCTACAAACCCAACAATGGTATGGCTGGATCAAAGGGCAGGCATTTTTTTATAGCCAATTGAGCATGATTCCAAATTGCCAGCCAGAATGGCTGGATCAGTTCACAGCTCCACCAGCAATGCATCAATGTCCCAATTTTGCCACATCCCCTCGAACATTCATTGCTCTTCCCTTCTCTCATTTTAGCCAATCTGCTAGGTGTGAGGTAATACCTCAGAGTTGTTTTCATTTGCAATTCTCTAATTGTTAGAGATTTAGAGCACTTTCTCATGTGCTTATTGATACTTTTGATTTCTTTATGTGAAAATTGCCTATTCATGTCCCTTACCCATTTCTCAATTGGAGAATGGCTTGATTATTTATACAATTGATTTAACTCCTTGTATATTTGAGGAATTAGACCCCTGTCACAGTTTTCTGTTATAAAGATTTTTTTCCCAATTTGTTATTTCCCTTCTGATCTTGGCTGCATTGTTTTTGTTTGTACAAAAGCTTTTAGTTTAATAGAATCCAAACCATTTATTTTTACATTTTGTAACTTTCTAACTCTTGCTTAGTTTTAAAATCTTTCCTTTCCCAGAGTTCTGACAAGTAAACTACTCTAAACTACTGTTTACTTAACTTATTTATAGTTTCCCTCTTTATATTAAGTCATTCACCCATCCTGAATTTATTTTGGTTTAGGGTGTGAGATGTTGATCTAAACCCAATCTCTCCCATATTCTTTTCCAAATTTCCCAGCAGTTTTTGTCAAATAGTGGAGTCATGTCCCAAAAGTAGGGCTCTTTGGGTTTATCATACACTGTCTTGCTGATGTCATTTACCCCAAGTCTGTTCCACTGATCCTCCCTTCTGTCTCTTAGCCAGTACCATATTGTTTTGATTACTGCTACTTTATAGTATAGTTTAATACCTGGTACTGCTCAGCCCCCTTCCTTCACATTTTTTTCCATTATTTCCCTTGATATTCTTGATCTTTTGTTATTCCAAATGAACTTTGTTATAGTTTTTCCTAATTCAATGAAGAAGTTTTTTGGTAGTTTCATAGGTATGGCACTAAATAGATGAATTAATTTGGGTAAAATGGTCATTTTTATTATGTTAGCTCAATCTACCAATGAGCAATCAATGGTTTTCCAATTGTTTAAATCTAGTTTTATTTGTTTGGAAAGTGTTTTGTAGTTGTTTTTATATAATTCCTGTGTTTGTTTTAGTAGATAGATTCCTAAGTATTTTATATTATCTAATGTGATTTTAAATGGTGTTTCTCTTTATACCTCTTCCTGCTGTGATGTGTTGGAAATATACAGAAATGCTCATGATTTATGTGCATTTATTTTGTATCCTGCAACTTTGCTAAAGTTGTTGATTATTTCTACAAGCTTCTTAGTTGATTCTCCAGGATTTTTAAGTATACCATCATATCATCTGCAAAGAGTGATAGCTTAGTCTCCCCATTGCCTATTTTGATCCCTTCAATTTCTTTTTCTTCTCTAATTGCTACTGCTAGTGTTTCTAGTACTATGTTGAATAATAGAGGTGATAATGGGCATCCTTGTTTCACTCCTGATCTTATTGGGAAGGTTTCTAATTTATCCCCATTGCATATGATGCTTGTTGATGGTTTTAGATATATACTGTTTATTATTTTTAGGAAAGGTCCTTCTAGTCCTATACTTTCCAGAGTTTTCAATAGGAATGGGTGCTGTATTTTGTCAAAGGTTGGATCAAATCACAACTCCACCAGTAATTCATTAGTGTCCCAATTTTGCCACATCCCCTCCAACATTTATTACTTTCCTTTGCTGTCATATTAGCCAATCTGCTAGGTGTGAGATGATACCTCAGTGTTGTTTTGATTTGCATTTCTCTAATTCTGAGATATGTAGAGCACTTTTTCATATGCGTATTGATAATTTTGATTTCTTCATCTGAAAATTGCCTGTTCATGTTCCTTGACCATTTATCAATTGGAGAATGGCTTGATCTTTTTTTGTACAACTGATTGTTCTTTATAAATTTGAGTAATTAGACTTTTATCAGAGGTCATCAAGTGTCCTTATATCCTAATAATCCTCCCCCGGCATCCATTTAGTCACCATGTTTTGTGTCCCAGATGTCTCAGGTCTGATTCCTTCTCTTGGACATTCTTGAGCGGGATTCACTTTCAGGAACAGCTCAGAATGCTCTGCTTTCCTGATTCCAAATCAATTTTAGAGGTGCTTAGATTCAAATCTGCCAGGAACAAAACTTAATACAATAATTTCAC
>NC_058136.1:79130777-79179682 GCF_016433145.1 Gracilinanus agilis | reverse complement strand
AAAAACTATGACAATTTCAACTTCAAAACATTTTTTAAAAATCTCAATTTAAAATTAACTCCAAAAATCCTCAAGATTGAAAATGCTTCTAAATTTTCCTAATTTTAAAACCTCTCACACACACCCCTTTGGGGAGGTTGAGATGCTGGGGATTTAAAAAAAAATTTCATTCACCTTTTAACTACTTAAATTATCATGCCTATTACTTTGTAGGAAAAAAAATGTTGCAACTGAGTAAGCTGTAAAGTCTGTAGATAAAAATTCTTGTGAAAATAATTCTCTTGCTTAGGCAGTTAACTTTGAGATCTCCTTAACCAAATTAGTTTTGGGTACTCTTTTCAATTTCCTGAGTATCTGTTCATTGGCAATAAGGCTCCTTTACCATTGACCTTAGGCCTAGTCAGTAAGTGATTTCAGTAGCATTCCCTAGTCACAAAAGTTTCCTTATCTCATTTGTTTTCTGCCTTTAGTCTTCTAGATGTATAAACTTTACTGGTACTGGGGAGAAAGTCAGTGTTCTATCTGAACCTTGTTTATTAAAAATACTGCTTAGAATCTACTATTTATGTGTGTTGCTTCCCTTCCCTCTTTGACACTAATATTTTGCCAGGTTTCCCTTATCACCTAAATTCTTCCTCCTTTTAGGAAAAGGGACCTCTAATCTGCTAACCTCATTCACAATGGCTAAATATTTTCCATTTGCCTTCACAATTTCCGTATTCTAGGCCTTGCCTTTCTAAGGCTTCCTTCATCCTATGATTACAGAAAATTTCTGTAACAGGAGAAAAGTGGGAAGTGACTTAAAATGAGGGAGAGGCTCCCATAATTTGGATTAATGCCATGCATAAATTGGTCATGATTGGCAGTCCTGTAGAACTTGACAGAAACTTAGCTTAGCCATTTCTCAGTCCTTCCATTCGCCTTGTGACTGCATCCATAACCAATTTCCTCCATAGCATTTCTGTTCCCAATTATCTTCCTTCCCATACAATTTGCCCTTAAAAATGGCAATATTCTCTAACCATGCTCAGGGTTTAAAATAAACTTTCTTTGCTTATTAACAAATTTCTAGGCTCCACCATTACTTTCCTGAATTCTTCTGATACTATTGATACTTCTGAGACAAACACATTCTGTAATACTGAACTAGCACTCTGGAATCTCTGCTATGGATTCTCAAATCTAGCAGTTATTACTACTCTCAAGCCTCTTAAAGTAAAATGCTACTATTCTAAACTTTCCCTACTTTAGTTAAATTTGGGGCATAACTCTTCTCTCTAGGTTCTCTGCTTAAGAGTCTTTGCTTGGGGTAAGTATAATTCTTAGAGTAAATAAAATGGCAAAGTTTTGAAGGCTACAGAAATTTGAAAGGCCAAATGAGAGCAATTAAGAAAGGTGATACTTATCTGTTCCAGTGACATCTTGGGGCTCCTTCGGATTTCTCATAGTTGTCTTCTTCAGAGAGTCTTTCAGATTCAGATTCTGAATCTTGTCCATGCTTTTGGGTTGTTAATAAAATCCCTTTGACTAGCCATATAGCAAACTTGACCTTAATAAGTTTTAATCACTTCACCCACACTACCAAACTGGGGTAGCAAAATGCAGGGCATTCCTAGAAATTTCGTAAGAATTTTCCCAGGTGAGGAATTCCTTTCTCTAATATCGGTCATATGCCAATGATCATCTATCAGAAAAATAATGCTCACAAAATAAATAAATGCCAAATTGGAATTAGTTCTCTCCACTCAAAAAGGAAAACTCAATTACCTATAGGAACCAGGACTCCCTGGTCTTTTAAAACAAAAATTAATCTATTGTAATGGTTGCACTCTGGAAATTTACCTAAAAAAAAAAAACCTCCAAAAATCAGGTTATATTTCATGATTCCTTTTAAAACCCATAAAACTTCTCTCGACCCAAAACTTTGGATTACTAAGGAAGAGCTAAAATTACCTTTAAATCAGAATACCTGTCCAATTCCCTTCTATCTTCTTACTCTGACCTTGGCTGCAAATTACCTTTCTCTCAGCCTGGCCTCAAAAGCCTTTTGGCCTAAGGCTAAAGCGGCTCCTTCAGAGGAAAATTGTTGGTCAGTTTAAAATCCTTCAGTTTCTTTCCCATTCAAAGCCAAGACTTTCCTCAACCATGTCTAGTCATTTTACAAGGACACAGCGACCAAAAATGAATCGTCTTTACTTCTGAACGCACGCTAATCAGAAATGCCTCCCTCTCTGGAAACAAATAACAGCTTGAAAAAAACAAACGTGGAATTACAGCATTCAAATAACAAATTTAACATCTAGAACAAATGCATCCCATTACCAACATTATTAAAACATTAAGTGCACTTGGTATACAATATTTCACACATTATACCAAAACTGGGAAGAAAAGGTTAGAATTTTAAGTTAGGAATTTCTGGACCTCCTTTTGCCTTTTGCTGGATCTCCTCCTATCCAGCTCTCTAGCTCCTGTCCTGTCTCTTCAGTTTTTGGGAGGAATTAATTGTTAACTCAACTTTAGACATTTAAATCACAGGTTTTAAGGTTATTAGTGAATCCTTTTTAAAACACATCACAAATACAATATAAGCAAAACCTCGAGGAAATGAGAAGAAATCCAGAACTTAAGTTCTTTAAGCTTCTGTGAGAAGCTCTTTTGCAAAAATTTACAACCATTTAAACTTTAAACCCTTAAACCTTGGCTTTTCAGTTCATGAAGCAACTTTCTCCATTTAATCCACTTAAATGTACCTTCAGGCTCCCCCACTCCAGCTCAGCTTCCCATTCAAAGCTTTCAGCAGGCCATTCACACCTCTGAACTCCTCTCCTTGCTATTCTACTCCAGACATGCTTCACCCACTTTCACATGCAACAACACACACACACTCTTAATACCCAGTCACACTCGGAGTTTGTAGTGGGTTGAACTAGACTCCATTTTGGCCAGCTTACCTTGGGATTGGACTTTGTCGCCGTTTGCCATTTATCTAGATATCCGCATGCATTAGGCTCAAACTTTGAAAACATATCTCTTGCTGCCGTATTGGTAGGTGGTTCTTCGGACTGTTGGTTATTTCCACCTCCTGGGCCTACAGATTTACTGTTTCCCATGATTCCAGACACCCCCGGGCTGGTTCTGGTTCTGCAACTCTCTGTGGGTCCATGGACAGTTGCTTCCAAACCCCTTAATTAAAGAGTGGATCGCCCCAAATATGCGCCACCGAGTCCTTTGCTCCGAGAGCCACTTGCCTGGCCACTCTGCTAAGCAGACTCCTGACTCAACCCCAAATGGGCTGTGTGGGTACCTCACGTCTTGGAGTCCTTCTTAGCAGGGTGGCTCAGGCCACCGGGACTTCGGATCTAAAACGTGGAACTATTAAATAGTCATAAAACCACTATTTAATCAAGGGAAAGGGGGATGAGGGCTACTTGGCCTCTTATGCAGAGCTGCGCCTTGTGCAGAGTCTAATTGAAACAACCCAAAAAAAGCAGCTAGATAAATCAGTTATCTGTTAGAGGCACTGATTAACTACAGGCACAAATGGAAGTTCCTAGGTTTAATTCAGATAGACCCACTGCTCTTTTCCTGACCCCGGGACATGTCTCACTAGAAATTACAGAGACAATATACACTTGAAGAAGCAAGACTTAACACACCACAATCCCAAGAAAAAACCCCCTAAGAGGCAGAGTTTACCTCAGTTCATGAAGTTCATGAAGGTTGGAAGTCAGAAACCAGAATCTCAAAAAAAAAAAAAAAAATTCCTAGGTATCCCCTTGAAATTTTTCCTGAGGGACTACAGAATCCTGAGGTCCTTCTTTAGTCCTAAATCTAGAGTGTTAATTTACTAGATTCGAAATTATCTCTGTGTTGTGGGATTACAACCAGATGTTGTGGGGTACAATGGTGAACCCCTGGATACCTTTTGCAAGAATGCAAGACTTTGAAACTTAGCTTAAAAGTAAAAAGAGAGATTTATTAGTAAGACAGAATTATTAGCCAGCAAAACAGCAAAAGTGGAACAACCCTGGGGGGTTGCTGAATGCCTCAGTTCAGGGGTTTTTATACTCTTTACAACAGCGAGTACATGATGCTGTGTCACAATGTGGACATGACTTTAGAGTGGTAAACACTCAAGCATTTGGTGGGGTGTTTGGTCATCTGTCCGATGTCTGCCTGAAGACTCTCAAAGTTCAGGGAACAGATGGATGCCTGAGATACAGCCCGATGGTATCAAGGTGTAGCCTGGAGGTGCATCACTATATCCATCTCAAACTAAAGGACGATCCAAAGATGATAATAATCTCAGGGTCTTATAGAAGTTATCAAATGTTCTTGGGTTAGGAGTCACAAGGAAAGAAAGGACCAAGGGAATCTCCCTGTTTATAGTTTGCCTGAGTTAAGGGTACAGTATCCATGCCATCTCTGGACATCTCCCTACCATAACCATGCCATCTAGGCCATCATCCAGAGTCAAAGATTTGTTCTTAATTGTGGGAAATTAGAGTTGGAGGTCTCACTATGCCCAACCCATGGCAAAGACACTATTTAGGCATATAACCATTTATTTTATATAGGCTAAACAGCAAATGTACTTAACAAATAATAAAGTCGAGAGTATGTTTAAAAAAGGAAACTATAAGTAAATTAGGTGAACACAAAATAGTATACTTGTCAGATTTCTGGGAAAGGAAAGAATTTAAAACCAAGCAAGAGTTAGAAAAAATTACAAAATGTAAAATAAATAATTTTGATTAAATTTAATTTAACTTAAAAGGGTTTGTACAAACAAAAACAATGCAACCAAAATCAGAAGGGAAACAACAAACTGGGAAAAATTCAAATATACAAGGAGCTAAATCAATTGTACAAAAAAATCAAGCCATTCCCCAATCGACAAATGGGCAAGGGATATGAACAGGCAATTTTCAGATAAAGAAATCAAAACTATCAATAAGCACATGAGAAAGTGTTCTAAATCTCTAATAATCAAAGAAATGCAAATCAAAACATCTCTGAGGTATCACCTTATACCCAGCAGATTGGCTAAAATGATAGAAGGGGAGAGTAATGAATGTTGGAGGGGATGTGACAGAATTGGGACATTAATGCATTGCTGGTGGAATTGTGAATTGATTCAACCATTCTGGATGGCAATTTGGAACTATGACCAAAGAGCGCAAAAAGACTGCCTGCCCTTTGATCCAGCCATAGCATAGTACCCCCAAAGAGATCATAAGGAAAAAGACTAATTATCTTGTATATAATTGGAATTTGGGAGATGCCATTTAAAAGTATATATATATATTTTCTATGGACACGTGGGAACTATCAAACTACATTTACCGTGGTCCAACGGGTTTCTGGTTCTTTGGGCGTGGGGACACCTGTGTCCCCACACAGAGGACAGTTTAAATGGGAGGAGAATCCGAAAGGAAGCTCTCTCTGAGCTAGCAGGCGTGCGATACGAAAGGTAAACATGGCTGATGCGGCAGTTTGAATACTTACAGGTGCGATCTTATATATATATTTTACCAGCATGGCCATGGCTTTAATTAAGATACCAATTTCTATATTTATATCAGTCTTTATTATTTTTAATCTTAACAGTTTGGCAAACCAGAAGGTCGAAATTTAAACTCTCAATTTTCTAGATAGCCTAAGAAGAAGCCATGCCGCTCTGGAACCCAGAGTCTCAGAAACGATCTTTTTTCTGGCCCAGTCCTCTCCCGATTTTCCCCAGCCTAGAGGCTGTTTTACAGGGAAGAGAGACAATGGTTTTAATTGCCGCTGGACTGTGAATTATTTTGCTCAATGCCCCGGGCCTGGTGGCCCTAGCGGACACAAAAACGCTGGTGCCCAGCCAATATCGTCTCGCTGCTGATCTCCTGACTCCTGACCTGGTCTCCCTTCCTGCGGCACCTCGAGCCTGCCAGAGTCCCAGTGCCTGTGATCTCCAAAAGTGTAGAACATTTCTGTGAATCTGGAATCCTGAGATTTCCAAGAAGCGACCCCCCCCCCTTCCCGGCTTGCCAAACACTGCCATTCAGCTTCAGCTCTGCTGCTAAAGAATTTGGAAAGTATTCCCCTTTCTCTCTACTCTCTTATAGGGGACTCTTAACCTGAAAGGCATTCTAGCCCTCCACGTGTTTCTCTAAAGACGTACTTTAGGCATCCCCTACCCCCACAAGCTCTCCACATAGGTATTTTTCTACAAAACTGACCTAAGCCTTTCTCTAACCCCGAGCCCACATGGACCTAGCGTCTGAACCTTGAACTAGCGTTTACTGTTCATAGGGCGCATGGCCTATTCAAACTTTTGCGATAATTAAAAACTGAACTTAGGAGCTGTGAACTGATCCAGCCATTCTGGCTGGCAATTTGGAATCATGCTCAAAGGGCTATAAAAAAATGCCTTCCCTTTGATCCAGCCATACCATTGCTGGGTTTGTACCCCAAAGAGATCATAGATAAACAGACTTGTACGAAAATATTCATAGCTGTGCTTTTTGTGGTGGCAACAAATTGGAAAAGGAGGGTATGTCCTTCAATTGGGGAATGGCTGGACAAACTGTGGTATATGCGGGTGATGGAATACTATTGTGCTAAAAGGAATAATAAACTGGAGAAGTTCCAGGCGAACTGGAGAGACCTCCGGGAACTGATACAGAGCGAAAGGAGCAGAGCCAGAAGAACTCTATACACAGAGACTGATATACTGTGGTAAAATTGAATGTAATGGACCTCTGTACTAGCAGCAATACAATGACCCAGGACAATTCTGAGGGATTTATGGTAAAGAAAGCTACCCACATTCAGAGGAAGGACTGCAGGAGAGGAAACATATAAGAAAAACAACTGCTTGAACGCATGGGTCGGGGTGGACATGATTGAGGGTGTGGACTCGAAACTACCACACCAATGCAACTACCAACTATTTGGAAATTGGTCTTGATCAAGGACACATGACAAAACTAGTGGAAATGCGCATCGGCCATGGGTGGGGGAGGTGCGGGGGGGGGGTGAAGGGGAAAGGTGGAGCATGAATCATGTAACCATGTTAAAAATGAATATTAATAAATGTTAAAAAAACTGAACTTAGGGGAAGAAAATTCACCCCATACCTGCTCAGAACTTTGAACTTTAAAAAAAACCCTTAAACTCAGCAGAACTCAATCAAAAGAACCTTAAATTGAACCAGGGGAAAATTTTAAACCTCGGAACTGAATGAGTTTTATTTCTGTTTTAAAGAGACTGTATCTTACTGTATTTTGCTAATTAGTTTTGTAAATTAATCTTGCTTATTTCGTTGATTTTCCTGTTGCACTGAATCATTTTAAGTTAATGAAGTTTGTGGCCGCTAGATTAATTCTGTTTGTGATTTTATTGTAACTCCCAAATAATGAGAAAAATCTATTAGAACTGGTAAGAGGTTTTGACCAGCTTGTTAGTCTGATACTCACATTATATTTCCTACACATTTTTAAAGTTGTAAATTGCCTTATGTATACTGGATTTATAGAGCACATGTCTTAAAATTTATTCTGTCTTGGTAATTGTATAGAACCTTTGATGTTTCCATGCTTTGAGAATTAACTTGTAATTTTACAAGAGATTTTTTTAACTTTTACTCTAGATCCTAAAGAATTGTTGTCTTATAGGATAAAGCTTTTATATATTTTATTATAAGAGACATTATTGCTTTAAATGGGTAGAAGCATTTCCTACCCAGGATTTTTTTAAATACAGAAAGCCTAGGAGCTCCTGTATATTCTTATCTGAGGATAATTTAGACCAGAAGGTTTCTTTTTTTAAGTATCAGATTTTGCTATGGAAGCAATAACAGAGTTTGTTGAGAAACTCTTAGCCAAGATTTAAAAGTTGTAACAAGTATATGACTTTTTTAAACATCATTGTTTATTGTTTTAAAATGTGCTATTGGAAATTATGGTACTCTATTTGAATGTGCATTGTGAATTTGCTATTTGTAAGATCCATTTTCTCTCACAGAAAACCTCATTTTTGGGTAACAATTTTGGTAAATTCGTTCTAGTTCTAAGCTATATAAATATTTTTGATTTTTAAAACATTTTTTTTATGAGAGCAATCGATTCTTCCTTTTTCTCATCTTGTACTGGAAGTACATATATAATCATTATTTATCCTTTTTCTGATTCTATAGCGATATAAGCTTAATGCAAATACCTGAGCCTGAGACTGAAAATATGGGACTGTGATTAAATGCCTCTCTGATTCCAGAAGAAGGGAATATAAAAGCCGTTAATTAGTGCTAAAGAAAGCACATGGTCAGAGACTTGACTGACTAAAATCTGCATGGATTGCAGGAGTTCTATGCCAATACTTTAGGGCTTGGAAATTGGGGTTTGAGTCCTGGAGTCCCAGTCTTTTCTAAAACTTTAGAGGACGTGGGTCCCCTCGACCTAAATTCCTAGGCCAGCACCTAAGATTGGTTATTTATTTGGCTCACTTTCCTGAAAGGTTGATGGCAGATCAGATCAGAGAGAGACATTTCCCTTAAGTCCTGGCCCTAAATGGGTTATAGCATACTGCTTAAATCGCTTTACTTGGGCCTTGATTCAAAAGCCTGTTTATTTCCCCTACATTTTTTGCACATTTTACATTTCATTCACAAGTTAATTTTTTCCTTTTTTTTCTTGAATTTTATTCTTTTTATTTTGCCAATTGATTTCATACAACCCCCGGGACTCAGCCACTCATCCTTAGCTGACCTGAGGTACCCTTTTCAAGGAAAGAAGGTGTGTTTAGAATTTACCTCAGGGGGATATATGTTAAGTTTTGGTTTTTTTTTTAATTTTGATAATGTCAAAATATATGTATATTTAACTCTTTTAGGAGTAAATTCAGGGGGAAATGTATAATTCTTAGAAGGAAATGTATGTTTTGTAATGTAAAGTTTAAATTCTTTTGAGAATAATTTCAGGATAAGGATCTTGCCATCTCCCCAGAATCCAGACTACGAACCTGTTTGGTGAAGACACCATGAAGATGTCTGAAAAGCCTTCACTGTACCATGTTGCCAAAACTGAACTTTGGGGTGCAGTTAATTGAATTATGGGGAGTTGAAATTGAATTGAATGTTTTGTTTTAATTGTACATGTTATGCCAATAGGGGACTGCCCCCAAATTGGTTTTTTGTCAATGCGGCTAGTTTTATCCATTTGTTTATCCATTTCTTTTATCCCCCAAATTCCTAAAATTTTAGAAGTTGTCTATGTTTACAGATCCAGCGAAGAAAAAAGACCAAATTTTTTTTGCTGGATCCCAGGGGGAATTGTATAATTGGAATTTGGGAGATGCCATTTAAAAGTATATATATATATTTTCTATGGACACGTGGGAACTATCAAACTACATTTCCCGTGGTCCAACGGGTTTCCGGTTCTTTGGACGTGGGGACACCTGTGTTACCACGCAGAGGACAGTTTAAATGGGAGGAGAATCCGAAAGGAAGCTCTCTCTGAGCTAGCAGGCGTGCGATACGAAAGGTAAACATGGCTGATGCGGCAGTTTGAATACTTACAGGCGCGATCTTATATATATTTTACCAGTATGGCCATGGCTTTAATTAAGATACTAATTTCTATATTTATATCAGTCTTTATTATTTTTAATCTTAACACTTATTAGACCAGCAATGTATTTATCATCTCTGAGCATAGCTCTATCCTGTGCACAAACTCATCCTGCTACATGAGTTACAGATTCCTTAGATAACTACAAATCTAAAGTATTTATTCCTCCAACAGAAGTTGTTAAATCTATTCTACTATGCCAAACTATATCCTTTCTAATACTACAATTAATAATAATTGAAATGCTACACATAGTAACTAAGTCTAACTTTTTCTAAAAATCAGAGTTGCAGTTACCCTACTAAAGGACTACATGATTATTTGGTTATCGTGTGGAGTGGAATTCTGGGGAGGCTTATTCCCCCAGAATCACTCTAATAGTAGACAGGAGACTTGATAAGATGCTGGCAGAAAAAAAGCTGCAGTGGGGGGATGGGGAGAGGGGAAGGAAAAGAAAAAGGATTCTGCCGGCACAAGTGGCTTGCTTGGGGCAAAAATGTTCTCTCTTCTTCTAGGTACTCACAGACTTTTATAATAACCCTGACACAAGATACCTCTCCCTTCTGTCCAATCCCATAGAAGGCAGGGACTGTGACATTCTTTCTTTTTTTTTTTTAAACCCTTACTTTCTGTCTTGGAGTCAATAATACTGTATATTGGCTCAAAGGCAGAAGAGTGGTAAGGGTAGGCAATGGGAGTCAAGTGACTTGCCCAGGGTCACACAGCTGGGAAGTGTCTGAGGCCAGACTTGAACGTAGGACCTCCCATCTCTAGGCCTGGCTCTCAATCCACTGTGACATTTCAATTCTTGAGCATGTGATTTTCAATCTTACATATTCTTAAAGACCCCTAGGATCCAGAATACTCATGACTATCATAGGATTCCCAGGCTGGGACCATAATGATACTTTTGAAACTCACTGCAGTTTCCCTCCTTCTATTTATCTTATAGTTGGCTTTTTTCCCAGGGTACAGATAAAACTCTTCTCAAAGTTTTTAAAAATAGATCAGGAAAACTAGAAATTTTATGGGGTATGGGTTGCAGGCAGTTTTTGTCTAAGGAATACTAAAGAATTTTGAGATTTGGGGTTACAAACCAAATATTACTCTGAGAAATACTTGCCGAATCTCATCCCACATATTATCAATAATAAAAGATCAATAAAAGCAATTTCAATTATGACTATAGTGGAAGTTCTTTGTTTGTTTGTTTGTTTAAGGTTTACTTATTATATACAGGAGAAACAGGATAAGAGACAATGCTAAATATTCCCCTGCCACACAGAATCAAGAACTAAATACTACACAGAGCCAAAGCTCTGGGACTCTAGGGAAAGTGTCTCTGGGAAAATGCACAGTCAAAGAAGAACTTGGGGTCTAATATACTTTTGGGGGGGTAGAAAGGGCAGGGAAATATGACTGATTAGCTCTACAATGATACAAGAAAATGGGTAGCCAAAGGCTTGATTAACAGGAATTTACACTCAATACTATGAGAAGGGGTCTCTGACTAATGCAAATAAACTTCTAAGGTACCTAAGACTTGATTGCATACTAATCTTATGGAAAGTAGGACCATTAAATACCTTAAGGTCTACTGTTCAGTCTGGAGATAAGGTCAGTCTGTGACTTCCCAAGGGAAGTTCCTAAAGGACAAACACAACTGACAACACAAAGTGTAAGTGAGAACACACTGTAGGTTAGAAAGCACTTATTCTATGCAAAAGCTTAATTAGAAGGGATGGAGTTACTTAATACAAAATAAGATTTTATGATTTATTTTATCTTTTTATTTTATTTTTTATTTGTACATTTTTATTTTTATTTTATTTTTTATTTCATTTTTCCATGTTTACATATTTTGTTTTCTTTCTCTCCTCTCTTCCCTCCCCACTCCCAGATCCAATAAGCTCTGGGTTATACAAACGTTATCACTTATTTCCGTATTATTCATTTTAACAATAAAGCAATCTTTTAAAACTAAAACCCCAAATCATATATCCATATAGAGATCCATATAGACAAATGTTAAGTCATTGTTTTCTTCTGTGTTTCTACTCACACAGCTCTTTCTCTCATTGTGGATAGCATTCATTCTCATAAATCCCTTGGGATTGTCTTGTATTAGCAAAGTCCATTACATTATAGTGTTCCACAATGTTTCACTTTCTGTGTATGCTTTCTTGGTACTGCTCATTTCACTTCAGTTCCTGGAGATTCTTCCATTTCATATAGAAATTCTCCATTTCATCATTCCTTACAGCACAATAGTATTCCATCATCACTATCATCTACCAAAATTTTTTCAGTCATTCCCCAATAGAGGGGCACCCCCTAATTTTCCAATTTTTTGACACCACAAAGAATACAGCTATTTTTTTACACATTTTTCATTATTTAGGTACAAATCTAGTAGTGGTATTGCTAGATCAAAGGGTACACATTCTTTTAAAGCCCTTTAGGCATAGTTTCAAATTGCCTTCTAGAATGACTGATTTAATTCACAGTTCCACTAATGCAGAAATGCATTAGAGTCCCTATTTTGCCATAACGCCTCCAACATTTATTATTTTCCTTAACTGTCATATTGGCAAATCTGCTAGGTGTACAGTAGTACCTCAGCATTGTTTTGATTTGCACTTCTCTAATTATGAGAGATTTAGAACACTTTTTCATGTGCTTATTGATAGTTTTGATTTCTTTTTCTGAAAACTGCCTATTCATGTCACTTTGTTTGGGACATGTTAGCCATGGCTTGATTTTTTGCAATCTGAACATTTTTTGTTCATTTGACTTAGCTCCTTATAAATTTGAGAAATTGGACCTATGTCAGAGGTTTTTGTTATTCAGATTTTTTCCCAATTTGTTGCTTCCCTCCTAATTTTGTTTACACTGGTTTTGTCTGCACAAAAACTTTTTAATTTTATGTAATCAAAATTATTCTCTATCTCTTGGTTAGTCTTAAATTCCCCCCCTTATATTTAAGTCATTTACCCATTCAGAATTTATCTTGGTATAGGATGTAAGATGTTGATCTAAACCTAGTTTCTCCATTATTGTTTTCCAATTTTCTCAACAAGTTTTGTCAACAAATTTTGTCAAATAGTGAGTTCTTGTCCCAAAAGTTGAGATCTTTGGGTTTATTGAAAACTATCTTGTTCAGGCTATTTACCCTGATTCCACTGATCCATACTCTTAGCCAGTAGCATTTATGACCACCGCTTTAATAGTACAGTTTAAGATCAGATAGTGCTAGGCCTCCATCCTTCACATTTTTTTTATTAGTTCCCTTGATATTCTTGATCTTTTTTTCTTCCAAATGAACTTTGTTATACTTTTTTCTAATTCTATAAAAAAGTTTTTTTGGTAGTTTGATAGGTATGACACCAAATAAATAAATTAGTTCAGGCAGGTTTGTCATTTTTATTATGTTACGTCATCCTACTCATTGAATGATGTTTTTCCAATTATTTAGATCTAGTTTTATTTGTGTGAAGAGTGTTCTGTAGTCACATTCATATAATTCCTGAATTTGTCTTGGCAAGTAAATTACAAGGTATTTGATATTGTCTAGAGTGATTTTAAATGGAGTTTCTTTTTTCTAACTTGCTCCTGGGTTTTGTTCCCTATATGGGAAACATATAGGAATGCTGATGATTTACATGGGTTTATTTTGTATACTGCAACTTTGCTAGAATTATTATTTCCACTAGCTTTTTAGTTGACTTTCTTGGGTTCTAAATTATACCATCATATCATCTGCAGAGAATGATAGTTTAGTTTCCTCTGCCCACTTTGATTTCTTTTTCTTCTCTAAATGCTATAGCTAGTGTTTCTAATGCAATACTCTTGATCTTATTGGGAAGGCTCCTAACTTCCTCATTGCAGATGATACTTGCTGATGGTTTTAAATAAATACTGTTTATTATTTTGAGGAAAAGCCCTTTTATTTCTATATTTTTTAGTGTTTTCTATAGGAATGGGTGTTATATTTTGTCAAATGCTTTTCCAACATCTACTGACATAATCATGTGATTTCTGTTAGTTTGGTTATTAATATGATCAATTATGTGGATGGTTTTCAAATCCCACCTAGTCATAGCGGATAATCCTTGTGAAGACTTCTAGTCTGTTTGCTAGTATTTTATTTAAGATGTTTGCATCTTAAATTATTAATTTTTCCTTTAATTTTTAGAATTTACAATTTAGTTTTTATCTGAGGGTTATGATTATTTTTAAGAAGCTTCCTTCCCTACTATATTTGTGAAACAATCTGCGAACAATATTTCTGAAGGCTTACTCTGCATAGTATTAGGCTTATTTATTACTGGGAATGTAGAGAATGCCCAAAAGAGTTGCTCTCCTTAACAATTGTCATTCTTTGCAATGGAAGTGAAGGTAAATCAAATTCTTATTAAGGTAGTGATTCTCATTCTAATAGGAAGAAGGTCAAAATCTACTGCAGTAGACAAGAGAAAAACAGGTTTATTCCTATGGGAAAGGCATCTTTCCAGAAGGTACGATTTAAAGTGAATCACAAAGGAAGTCTGGGAGGGCTGGGAAGGAGGGAGAAAGTATGCCAACTGTGGAAGACAGTAATTAAAAGCTACTCAAAGGATGATTTAATTTATAAGAACTTAAGTATTGGATCAACTTTTCAGGAATTCATTCATTATTAAAAGCCAGACAAAATATTCCCAACCTACCCCATCTCCTTGGACAATGCGAGGTTAGCTGTTGTGGGCGCATGCGCACTCTCTTCTAAAGTTCCAAGTGGGCCACCATAGGGGTGGGGGCAGGGATTGGATCTTTAACTAGCAACGTAAGGCCAATGGGAAGCTTTGTTCTCCCCGTCTCGTTAGTTCTCCCGCAAGAAGTCTCACGATCTTTCCAAATCTCGCGACCTTTCTACTTCTCGTTCTCCTTACTTGTTCTGTTTTGTTACTTTGCGTCAGTTGGTCGCTGGGTGCTGTACTCTGTTCCACATGCTCCCGCTCATGACTCCTTTTTTCTCCCGCAGAAGGCGCCCACAGCCACGTCCAGTGGGTCGCCATCGAGGAGGAGGAGGAGGAGGAGGAAGAGGAGGAGGAGGAGGAGGAGAAAGAGGAGAAGGAGAAGGAGAAGAGCATCAGCCTGGGCCTTCAGGACATGTCCCTGCTGTTGGGGCTGTTCATCCTCAACGGGGTCGCCATTTTGCCAGGCCTCGCAGTGGCTTTCAACGAGCAGTGGGACGGGGACGTGTCAGACATGCACAGCCTCAACGTGAGCTTGGTGGGGCAGCAGCCCCAGTCCGGGGGGGTGGCCAGCAGCGGGGAGGGCGGAGGCGGAGACGGCGGCGGCGAGGGCGGGGTGGACTTTATGGCGTGCCGCATGCTGTCCGCCATCTTGGCTCAGTTCGTGCTGCCCTTCGCCGTCAACACCTGCGAGCCGGAATCCTACGGAGGCGGGCACGTGCTGCTTTGGCACAGCAACGGCTACCTAGGGGAGCAGGTGCTGTTGGAGATGCCCCTCCTGCCCTTGCTGTCCTTCCACAACCAGTGCCTGATAGAGCGGCTGGAGATGCTCCTCCTGCCCTTGCTGTCATGCCACAACAATCTCTGCCTGATAGTGCCATGGGAGATGCCCTTCCTGCCCGTATTGCCCTGCCACAACAACCTCTGCCTGGTGGAGCTTTGGGAGATGCTCTCCCTGCCTGTGTTATTTTGCCCCAACAACCTTTGGGTGCCAGAGCCCGAGGAGATGTTCCTCCTGCCTGTGCTGCCCTTCCAAGACAGCATCTGCCTGGAGGAGCCCCACAAGATGTGCCTCCTGCCCGAGCTGCCCTTCCAAGACAGCATCTGCCTGGGGGAGCTCCTCGAGATGTTCCTCCTGCCCGTGCTGCTGTGCCACCACAATATTTGCCTGGAGGAGCTCTGGGAGATGTTCTTCCTGCTCATGCTGCCTTGCCACCATTATATCTGCCCGTTAGAGCTTTGGGTGATGTCCCACCTGACCCTGCAGCCCTACCACCACAATATCTGCCTGGTGGAGCCTTGGGAGATGCCCCCCCTGATCTTGCTGCCCTGCCACCTCGACAATATGTGCGGGAAGGAGCCCTGGGAAATGCCCCACCTGACCGAGCTGCCTTGCCACCACTACAATATATGCCAGAAGGAGCCCTCGGAGATGTCCCACCTGACCGAGCTGCTTTGCCACCACAGTATATGCCTGAAGGAGCCTTGGGAATTGCTCAGCTTGACCGTGCTGCCCTGCTACAAGGCAGAGCCCACCGTGAAGCTCCTCCTGTTATGGCTGCCCTGCCCCGGCAAGGCAGAGCACCCCGTGAGGCTCCTCCTGTCGTTGTCCTACCCCGACAAGGCAGAGCCGCCCGTGAAGCTCCTCCTGCTGTTGCTGCTCTGCCACGACAAGGCAGAGCCCCCCGTGAAGGTATTCCTGCTGTTGCTGCCCTGCCACGGCAAGGCAGAGCACCCCGTGAAGGTCTTCCTGCCCATGCTGCCCTGCCCCGACAAGGGAGAGCTCCCCGGGAAGGCCTTCCTGCCCATGCTGCTCTGCCACGACAAGGCAGAGCTCCCCCTGAAGCTCCTCCTGCTGCCCTGCCTCAACATCTGCCTGGTGGAGCCCAGAGAGAATTACGAGGACGACGTGCCCATGCTGCCCTGCCAAGGCAAAATCTGCCTGGAGGAGCCCAGAGAGCTGTCCCGCATGTCCGAGCGGTTCTTCAGCAACATCAGCCTGGTGGAGGCGCTGTCCTTAGACAACAGCTGCCTGTGGGAGCCCTACATTTCCCACGTGTTCCTGCTGCCCTTCGTAGACATAATCTCCGTTTGGGTGCTCTGCGAGAACTACATGCACTTAGGGTGCGAGCTGACCTTCGTAGACAACAACTGGTTGGAGGAGCCCCTCGAGATGCTCCTCAGGCCCGAGCTGCCCTTCCAAGACAACATCTGCCTGTGGGAGCCCTGCGAGAACTATATGCCCCACGTGTCCGTGCTGCCCTCATACGGCAATATCTGCCTCCTGGGGTCTTGCGAGAATTGCATGCCCCTCGTATCCGTGCTGCTCTTATACGCCATCATCTCCGTATGGGAGCCCTGCGAGAACTCCATGCATTGCATGTCCGAGCTGCCCTTCGTCGTCAACAGTTGCGTGCAGGAATCCTGCGAGAACTACATGTTCCGCATGCCCGTGCAGCCCTTCGGCGGCAACAACTGCGTATGCGAATCCTGCGAGAGCTACATGCACTGCGCGCCCGTGCTGCCCTTCAACGACAACATTTGCGTGCAGGCGTACTGCAAGAACTACAGGTCCCAGGTGTACGTGCTGCCCTTCGACTCCTCAGCGCCCTTCATCGCCTCCACTTCCACACTCTACCAGCCCATCCATCCCGTTGGGGACCAGCACTGCGGCTGCCAGCCAGAGTTCATCAGAGATTACTACGAGACCGGAGTGGACTTCTGCTGCTCCCGGTGTGGCGGCACCCCCGGGGCCTGCTACAGCCCAGAGGAAGGCTACGATTTCGTCTGCCACTGCCCAGAGGGCTTCGCAGGTAAAGGGAAGCTGGGAGGTTTTGAAAAAGAGAGTACACAACCATGGAGAATAGAGGCATAGGAAGGATAGGGTAGTGGATATAAAAGAGAATGATCTCTGTTGGAGGTAAGTGGAGTGGGATGTGTATTGATTGAAGAAGGCATGAATTGTGCTTTGAGGGGGAGGTTAGGGTCATTCAGGGTAAGGAGTGGAGATTGGACGTGATTGGGCATGCCCATTTCTGGAAAAGTTTGGGGAGTAGGTGGGGACAGATGACCAGATCTGGAGTTGGGATGATTTGGGTTCAGTTACTTGCTGTCTAGGATGTGTGACCATCAGCATGTCTCTTTAACCCCCATTGTCCATCCCTTATAACTCTGCCCTAGTATTGATTCTAAGGTTAGGGTTAGGAGAGGATGATAAGGGAAGGAGACACTAAAGAAATTGATGTAGTGGTGAAAATGAAGAAAGTGTGGAAAATAAAAGGTGTTGGGAACTATTGAGAGTTAAGGAGAATTTACAGTGATAGGATTAGGTATGTAAAGGATAAACAGTGATAGGGCAGTATAGGGAGAAAAGGGAATGTTTATTGAAAAAAAGGATAACTGACAATGGAGAGGGAAATAGGATGAGGATATTGATGGGGAGATGTTAAGGAAGCTAGCTAGCTAAGAAATTGGGGAAGGGGGAGGAAGGTTTCTTTTCAGTAGATTTTCACTATAAGGCACATAATTATAGGGATATCAATCCCTACATTTGTCACAAAATATTCAGTCTCAGAGAGATGAAGCAACTTGCCCAAGTTTACACAGTTAGTGTCTGAGTTTAGTTCAATATTAATAAATGGCTGCTATTTGTAAAGTGGTGTGATTAAGTGGTATGAATACAAAGGCATATTAAAACAATACCTGCCTGTAGAATCTTACACTGTGGTGGAGTTGGGGTAGAGATAGGATAAGGAGTAACACAAGTACAAATACATATATTTAGTATAAGATCAGGAGTGATAAAGACTAGGAGTTTCTGAGGAGAGATAGGGAGATCACTTTCAGTCTAGAGGATCATGGAGGACTTTGTAAAAAAGCACCTGGGCTAGGTAAGAGAAAAGTTTTGAAATATGGAGGTGAGGAAAGTGTTTTCAGGAATGAAGTATGTGATATAGCATGTGAAATTTGGGGAACCATTAGTATTCCAGTTTGAATTTTATCATAGAGACAAAAGGGGAGCCACTAGAGGCTTTGGGCAAGGAAACAACATTTGCTTAAGGCAAATACCCTAGGCCATCTTTGTGAAAGATGAATTGAAATGGGGAGATGAAAGATAAGAAACCAGTTATATTCCTGTTAAAAAAAATCCAAGTAAATGGTGATTAGGTCTGAGCTAGAATGGTGACTTCTGGGGAGAAGAAATAAAGGAATGAATATGGGAGATGCTTAGAAGTTAGAATTAAATTGGTCTTGAAATGATTAGGTGTGAAATTGAAGGAGAGAAGAATCCAACAGGATTTTGAGATTATTCCTGACCTCAATGGATGTAGGAATTTTGGAAGGAAAGTAAATCATCACTGTAGAGTCCAGCTAGAAGGAGGAGAGGAAGTGTCTTCACTTAGGATAGTGGATTGAAAGAAGAATGAAGGCTGGAGAGATTAGAGGTCAGGGAATTTGAAGAAGAGTTAGGTGTAAGAAGACAGAAGGAGAGTTGAAAGCACAGGACATAGTAATCAAAGAGGAGAATTTGAGTTTAAGATCATGTAGATAGTGAAGTCTTAGATATGATAATTCTTGTAGCAAATTGAGGTGAAGTGAGATATAGGGCATAGAAATTGAGGGTTAGGGTTACTTCAGGAGGTGACACAGTGGATAGGGTGCTGGACTTGTAATCAGGAAGACTCATCTTTATGAGTTCAAAATGAAGCATGTTTTCTACTTTTAGACTTCTCTTATTGTTAGAAATTGAGCAACTTCTAGTCTTATTATAAATTTTATTACATCTATCCCTAGAACTCAAATATTTGAAGAAAATGATCACTTATTCTAATTCTACTTTTCTTAAGGAGTAAACATTCCTACATTTGTCACCATAAAAAGAACAGCTATAAATGTTTTTGTACAAGTAGGTTCCCCCCTCACTTTTTTAATCTCTCACCTAGTTTTTTTAATTATTTTTTATTACTGGATGAAAGAGTATAATTCCAAATTGCCCTCCAGGATATTTGAACCAGTTCACATCCCACAAGCAATGCATTATTATACCAATTTTGCCACAACCCCTCCAACATTTATCATTTTCCTTTACTATCATATTAACCAATCTGATAGTTGTAATCCCCATTCAGTTGTGAGGTGGTATCTCAGTGTTGTTTTAATTTATATTTCTTTAGAGGGATTTAGAACATTTTTATATGATTATTGATAGGTTTGATTTCTTCATTTGAAAACTGCCTTTTCTTATCTTATGACCATTTGTCATTTGGAGAATGACTTTTCTTACAAATTTGATTTAATTCTTTATATATTTGAGAAATGAGACTTTAATGAGACTTTAATCATGGAAATTTGTTATAGGCATTTCCCCCAGGTTGTTGTTTCCCTTCTAATCTTAGTTTCATTGCTTGTAATTTAATATAATCAAAATTACCCATTTTCTATCTTGTAATGTTCTTTATCTTGTTTTGTGCTTCCCTCCTTCATAGATCTCACAGGTAAGTATAAATTAAAAATATCATATTTTATTTCTAAATCATATAACCATTTTGACCACTTTTCCAAGTTGTTTTTGTCAAATAGTGAATCCTTATCCCCAAAGCTAGAATCAAACCCTAGATAGCTGAGATCATTTTACCCCTACCTAGTCTCTGGTACTACTGAATAATTAAATTAAGTCAGACTGTCTTTTTTATTATATTAACTTGGCCTAAGCAGGAGCAATTACTGTTTTTCCAATTGTATAGATCTAAGTTTATTTGTATGAAAAGTGTTTTGTAATTATGTTCATAAAAATCCAGTGTTTGTCTTGGTAAATAATTTCCTACATATTTTATGTCATCTAATGTGATTTTATGTGGACTTTTTCATTCTAATTCTTGCTGATGATTTAAGTGGGATGATTTTGTATTCTAACAACTTTGTATTTCATTCCTGGTATAATTTCTACCTGGTCATAAGAACATGATATATTACTTTAATCTTTGCTAGTTTTTTATTAAGATTTATATATATATATATATGTAGTTTAAATAGTTGAGACTATTCTTTAAATGTTTGATAGAATTCCCTTGTGAATCCATCAGGCCCTGGGGATATTTTCTTAGGGAGTGCATTGATAGCTTGTTAATTTTTTTTTCTCAGGTAGGAATATTTATTTTATTTCCTCACATAGATTGTTAAATGTGTTGTCTTTTAATTGAGCAGAATAACTTTGAATGATTGCCTTAATTTCTTCTTCATTTGAGGTAAATTCACCATTTTCATTTTTGATACTGATAATTTGATTCTTTTATTTCTTTTTGTAAAATTGTAAAATCAACTTAACCAGTGCCCTATCTATTTTTTGTGTTTTTTCATGGAACCAACTTCTACTGTTATTTATTATGAATTTTATTAATTTCACCTTTGATTTTTAGGATTTCCAATTTAGTCTTTGAGGATTTTTCTCCTCTAGGTTTTTTGGGGGTTTTTTTAGGTGCCTGCCCAAATTCATTGATATGTTTTTTCTCTATTTTATTGATACATGGATTTAGGGATATTAATTCCCCTCTAAGGACTCTGCTTTGGGTATCCCATAAAATTTTTTTTTTATGTTGTCTCCTCATTGTCATTCTTTTTAATGAATACAGTGATTGTTTCCATGATTTGTTCCTTGACCCATTTGTTTTAAGTATTAGATGATTTATTTCCAAATAATTTTTAATTTGCCTTTCCATGAACTCTCAGTGATTTTAATTTTATTGCTTTATGATCTGGAAAACATTGCCTTTATTATTTCTGCTTTTCTATATTTAGTTGTGGAGTTTTATGCCTTAGTATATGGTCAATTTTTGTGTATATGAGCTGCTGAAAAGATATTGTACTCCTTTTTAATCCCCATTCAGTTTTCTTAAAATACCTATCACATCTAACTTTCTAAAACTTCATTCACTTCCTTTACTTCTTTCTTGCTTATTTTTCTGGTTAGATTTATCTAGTTCTGATAGGGGAAGGTTAGGGTTAGGGTACCCTCACTAGTATAGTTTTATTGCCTATTTCCTCTTTAAGCTCCTTTAGTTTCCCCTTTAAAAATCCATAAGCTATACTATTTGGTGCATGATTCTGCTTTTTCATCCATTCTGCTATCCACTTTTGTTTGATAAATGAATTAATCCCATTTACTTATGATTACCATCTGTGTATCCATCTTGTTTTTCCCTTTTAATCCTGCTCTTTCTTCTTTCATTCTTCCTCTTCATACCAGTGTTTTGCTTTTAAATCATTCCCTACATGTCCTCTCCTTTATATTACTTCCTTTCATATTCCCTCCTACTTCTCTTTTAAATACCACCCCCAACTTTTTCCTTCCTTATATTACTTCCACCCCCATCCTCCTATCTTATTTCCTTTCTGATTCTTTATAGGGAAAGATAGGATTCCATACCCCAAAAGAATCCGGCTATTATTTCTTCTCCAAGCCTCAATAAGAGTAAAATTTATGTATCACCACCCTCATGTTTCCCTCCAGTGCTATAGTTTCCCCCCCCCAACCCCATGCTTCTTTTTATGTGATAGAATTTACCCTGTTTTACCTTTCTCTTCCCATTTCTCAGTGAAATCCTTTTTTCACCCCTAAAGTATTTTCTTTGCATGTCATCCTAAAGAGATAACTATGTATACTTCTAAATACAGTCATAATGATAAATGTTTTCATGTAGGAATATTAGACCTTACGGAGTCCCTTAAATTTTTCCCTTTCTTATTTATTTTTTATCTTTCTCTTGAATTTTCTATTTGAACATCATATTTTCTTTCATAGGTTTGGTCTTTTATTCACGAATGCTTGGAAATCTATTTTATTAAATGACCCTAAATAATATAATCAGTTTTGATGGATAGGTATATGTGTGAAATCAGGTTATTAAGTTTTGAATTAAGTCCGATGTTTTTAACATATCTAATCATCGTTGACATAGTCCTCAGTTTCAGCCATAGCCCTTAACTTGCTATATCATGAACCCTATGGGCTTTGAACTTGTGCTTTGGTCAGAAGCCTGGTCCTTCACCTTTGTATACTCCCTACTATTCATCATCAAGCTTTTGCCCCACTTAGAGACGTGGCACCTCCTCCTTATCTTGGTTACCTTAGTAAACATCATCAGTTAGAAAGTAGGGTTCAGGCTCCCTATCTCTCCCTTGTCTATCAAGTGGCTCTTTCTACCAATGAGGAGTATTTCCTAGTTGCCTCAACCAATTAACATTGCTTCTTTGTGGGTAAAATCGTTGTCCTGGATTATTTTTGTACTGGTAAAAAAAAAAAAAGGGATATTTTTAGGGTATATGGGAATGCTTCTACAGTGCTTAGGGTCTTTTGGTCTTGATCAGAAATTCAGCTTTATTGTGAGAAAGTAAGCCATTTCTTTTTGTCTAGGAGACACTGTTTCGTTTAATTAGACTTTTTGCTAGGAGAATTTTTATAGTATAGTTTGAGACCTGGTACTGCTAGGCCTCCTTCCTTCACTTTTTTTCATTAATTTCTTTGATATTTTTCCTCTTTTGTTCTTCCAAATGAACTTTGTAATGTTTTTGCAAATTTTTATAAAAAAAGATTTTTGGTAGTTTCATAAGTATAGCCCTGAAAAAGTAAATTCAATTAGGTAGGATTGTAATTTTTGTTACATTAGCTCATCCTACCAGTAAGCAATTGATGTTTTTCAAATTGTTTAGATCCAGTTTTATTTGGGTGAAAAGGGTTTTGTAGTCATGTTGATTTTGTCTTGGGAAGTAGATTCCCAGGTATTTTATTCGGTCTACATGATTTTGTCTTGGCAAGTAGATTCCCGGGTATTTTATTCGGTCTACATGAATTTTTAATGGAGTTTCTTTTTCTGACACTTGCTGCTGAGTTTTATTGGAAACATATAGGAATGCTGAAGATCTGTGTGGGTTTATTTTGTATTCTGCAACTTTGCTAAAGTTATTATTTCTGCTACCTTTTTAGTTGATTTTCTCAGATTCTAAACATTATGTCATCTGTAAAGAGTAATAGCTTAGTTTCTTCATTGCCTACTTTGACTCCTTCATGGCTTGTTCAATTTCTTTTTCTGAGAAGGGACTAAATAGTATAATTTATAAATATAAATAAATATAAATTCATAAATAGTATAGTCTTATTTCTTCTGTTAATCTAGGCAATTTATATTTTTGTAATTGTTCATCCATTTCACCTGGATTGCCATATTTATTTGTCATATAATTGGGCTAAATCTCTTTCTTTTTGATATAGAACTACAGTGCAGCCTTGAAAGAGCCAAGTCCATGGGACTAAAGCGCCTCCCTGTAGTCTGGTGCCAGTGCTTGAGACTACAAGGGATGAAAGAGGGATGCTTTAGTGTTGGCTGAAGCAGGATCTTGGCATCCCAAAATTAACCTATACCCTGGCTTGAAACCTGGTGCAGTAGATGGGGTGTGGTCAGCTGACATTCCTCTGTATATAGTTTACTTCTTGTTCCTTTTTATCCCTTGAAAATTGACTCTTTCTGCATACCTTTCAAGTTGCTTTCTGTGAGTCCACTCACTTCATCTCTTTTTTGGTTCTGGGACTTCAGTTGCTTTAAGGCACTATTTTAAGTTTGGTTTAGAAGGATTCTCAGAGCAGTTTCAATTTTTGTTGTTTCTCAGCCACCATCTAAGCTCTACCACCCTAAATATTGACTTCATATACTCTAAGTTTGAGGTTTCTCAATATTCTTGCCACCTTCCTCAACAATGAATGACACTAACTCTGGCACACCCTTACAGTGTGACTGTGGAGAAGTAACCTTGCCTTCGGCTACTCTTTTAAGGGTATAAACTGCACAAGACTCTAAACTCCACATATTTTCACTGACTGTATACTTCTTTCTCATTTCTGCCTTCTTGCTTCCTTTAAACACCCCTTTTTATTGGAAAACTTTAGCAATGTTCTGGATTAAAGTGAAGAAAGGATGATTTTTAGGGAAACCAGTTAGGAGGAAGCCATCCTCTTCTCTTTCTCTCTTTCCTTTCCCCTCATATAGATCTTCCTCCCCAGAGTTCTTAAGCTCCTCCACACACATGTCAGATCCATACTGGAATAAGGAAGTGGGTTACGGTTAGACAGTTCCAACAAGGGAAAAACCTATGTATGAACACATAGCCTGGAACAGACTGAAGCCTAACTCTCTCTAACCAATCTTTGCAATTCCATCTTGTCTGCCAAGTTCCTATTCTACAGCAGGTAAAGAAGGAAAGAGGGAGAAAGGAAAAATTATATATGTAATGAGGGGGGAGGTTAGTCTGCTCAGGGGAAAAGACAAAAAGAAGAGAACAATGCTCCCGTGGGAAGACAGTTGTTTCCATGGAAATGAGCTGCTTAGCATGTTAAGAATCTGAGAACTTGTCCAACCTGTTGGATTAGTTGGTTTGGTATTAAGGGAAAGACAAAGAAGAAGATAGTGTGATATAAGTAAGAAGATAGTGTGAGATAAGCCTCCTCTGAAACCCTGCAAAGGCCTCTGTCTTCTTTAGATCACAAAAAACTAGTGTAATTCCCTTTCTGAGACTCTATCTTCTGAATACTTCTAATGAATCTGAATGCAAAACTATACACAGTCTTGTCCTCTTGGAGAGAACTTGATTTTATTGCTCAATAAAATCAGAAATTAAGGTAACAGGGAATAAGAGATACTCTGAGTTTGTATTCTCAATATCTGCCAATGAAAAACATGGTTAAAAGGATCAATGGGCCAGGTTTTCTGGGACTTAACATCACTTTAAACATAGTTGGTGGGGCTTTTATTTCCAAATAAAATACATTGCTATGTAAAACTCTACCTGGTCATTGGAAAGGCAGGGTGACAGAGTATTACATGTTTGAGGGGAGGGAGACAAAATAGGGAATGGGAGTACTGTGGAGAGAAAATGGTGCAGCATTTATTTGGAGGAAAAGGATAGACCATAGAATTAGAGATCTGAAATTAGGAGGAATCTTAGAACTCATCTGTTACAATCCCTTCATTTTACATAAAATATGAGAGGAAATAAGAGGTAAATAAAATAAGGCAAATTTTCCCCAAGATTATGTCCTCTGGTATATAGTAATAATAACTCAAAATTGGAAAATTGACACAATCTCTATTTTTTTTAAACCCATACCTTCCATCTTAGAGTTAATACTGTGTATTGGCTCCAAGACAGAAGATTGTTAAGGGATAGGCAATGGGGGTTAAGTGACTTGCCCAGGGTCACACAGTTGGGAAGTATCTGAGGTCAGATTTGAACCTAGGACCTCCCGTCTCTAGGCCTGACTTCCAATCCACTGTGCTGCCTCTGGTATCATCTCTATGACTACAAATCTAGTCTATCTGTTAAGGTCAAATAGATCATGGATAGAGAATCATAGAGATATGTTGTAAAAGTGATGGGAGGACAATGTATTTGGCAAGAGGTAAAGGATGGGAATGGAGAAGATGACAGTGGCAGGGAAGAAATGAAAGGATAATTGAAGAGTATCAGGGAAGGGGTGAGGTATTTGGTATATATATATACATGTGCCCTTAATCCCATTTTCTATATAGAAAGGGCACATGTAGATTGGCTCTGTTGAAAAGAAAGGGTACCACTTCATTAAATATGAGTGAAGAAAGAGAAAATAGCCTGTAATCTTCAAGGAAGGGGGAGAGGGAGACCTGAAAAAGATCTCTCTGGGAGTGGGAATTGAAGAGGGAAGGATTGATTGTTATTATTTTTTTAGACAAACTGCTGACTAGCTATACTCATATTTTTGACTTGTGATTTTTGTGTGTGTGTGTGTGTTGGGTTTTGTTTTGTTTTTGTGGACCCAGTGGTTTCTTATAAAACCTCGTCCTATCAGATTCAGGAGAAGTTGTGTGGTACAATGCAGAGGGATTAGAAACAGATCCCTGGCTAGCATATGGATTTAGAAAACCACAAATTCACATTATCTACATTGTGTTGTGTTTTTATCCATAATTAACATTTCCTAGTTATAGCTTAATGTAGTTTAGATAGTAATATTTATAACACATCTGGACTAAAAAAGATCTGTGTTTTAAGTCCTACTTCTGGCACATGCTAATTATGTGACCCACAGCAAATCACTTCTCTTTGCCTGTGACTTCAAACTCAAATAGAAAAGAGGCCCTGTAAATCAGAGCATAAAGACTTAGAAAACCATCCAGTCCTAGAGAAATGAGGTATAGGGTTCAAATATGGCCTCACTCACTTTCCAGCTACATGTCCTTGCAAAACTATTGCCTAGCCCTCTTCTGCCCTGGAACCAATGCACAGCATTAATTCCAAATGGAAGAAATACAGATCTATTTCTCAGCCTAAAAGTTGCAGAGAAAATATCCCCCCCCCCCCATTAGCAGAAGGAATTTTTTTCCTAGAGATTTCCTTCTAACAATGAAATTTAGGGCTCAGTCTTCATCCTTACATTTGACCAAACATTCTAACCTGTTAGGATCCTTTTTTCATTCCAACTCTGCCATCTGCTTTGAGTCATTGGTAAACTTAGTTGATTGGGAGCTAAATATACAGCATAAGTCTTAGGAGGCATGTGATAGCAATTGAGGAGGCTGTGCTTGTAGATTTTGAATTGTGTGGAGGTGGAAAGTAAAGTTTAACTTGGGGAGTGCCAAACATTTGATTCCAGAAATACTAGGAAGCCCTTGCTAGTCAGTAGGGTGGGGAATATGATTCTCCCTCTACTTTAAGAAAATTGCTAGAATGAGAAGAGGAAACCAAATATAAGACTTAAAATAGTTTAGGGAAAAGGTGATGAAAGCACATAATAATGTGCTTTCTTCTATGGATATTTTGGCTGAGAATATGGAGGTAACAGATTTAGGATATGTTGGTAACTGGTGGTTGGACTCAAGAGGAAAGGGTTAAAAGAGAGTCAGAGATGGTAGTGTGGAATTTGGGGGGGAGATTTAGATAACATACTGCTTACTTGGGGCAAAAATATCCTCTCTCTACATGTAAGCAGAGACTTTTACAATAATATTGACACAAGATTTTCATCTTTTTCCCTCTTTCTAATCCCATAGAAGAGGGTGCTGTAATGTTTCAAATCCTGAGTACATGATTTTCAATATTATGTATCCCTAAAGATCCCCTGATCAAAAAAAAAAAAAACCATCAGCCTGGATGTAAAATGAATCTCATTCTCAGAATCAGTATTCTTAATGAGTCCAAATCTTGGCACACGAATTGGTTACAAAATAGCTTTTTCAGAGACTTTGTCCACCAGGTTGGTATATTCCAAAAAACTTACTAAATATCATTCTTAATATATGTATAAACTCAATGAGAGTCTTATCCTTTTTCTGCTTGGCCTCATGAATCTTAACTATATCCTGACTTTGGGATACTGTTGTCCTTATCCTTTGGATAATCATATTTCTAAGATTTTTCATATTCATTTGATGGGCAGCTTCATTGTTATTCCAACTGGGATATTTTATTGGATATTTGGCCATTAGGAATTCTTTCCTCTTCTGGTTGTTCACAGTCCCATGCTCTCATAGCTGCTCTCCTAATCTGACCTCTTTCTTCCTCAGTGGATAACTGTTTCAAAATTGCCATCATCTCCTGACTATGAACATAAATTTGGCCCTAAGAATTGATCAACTTATCAGTAACATCCACACTGAGAGGGGTGCTAATGTATCCTATCCCCTGTTCTACTAGTACTTCTCTGAGTGGATACTGGTTGAAATTCATCTGGTCCTCTACTTTAATTTGGGTTTTGGCAGTGGTGCTGGCTTTGGCTCTCTTTGGGGTGCCGGTGCTAGCACAGGAGAAACAGGAGGAGCGAGCAGGAGGAGCGAGTAGTATCTGCAGAAGTCGAAAGCTAGACTTGAGTGGGTCCCAAGTTTTCTCTACCTCCTCCCGTGATTCCTTTTCCTTTTCTGCTACAGTAACTGTTATAGCCACTGCTCTGCTCCTCATCACATATGTTTCTACATCTGGCAGCCATAGTGCAGTATAAGCTTCTCCTCATCATTTTTAAATTTTATCTGGCTAACAGTCGAATATTAACTCTCACAGATCAAATTTTGGCCAGAGGGTATAGGTCTGTGTGTCAGTCTGTCAAAATTCTCATATCAAAGGGAAGCTTTTTAATTTATTTCCTAAAGAACAAGTCCCTAGGAATTCTGGCTATTTCTCTCCTACTTTGATCACTTTCCTCTATAGTGGACTTCTGCTTCCCTTTCTTATGAGCTGATTATTTTTGCATTTTGTTCTTTGTCTTCGAATTTATAATCTTTGTCACAGCTCAACTTGGCCTACTGCCCAAATGCCATATCTCTCTTGCCATTTGTCAAAAATGAAAAGGCTTTTTTTTTTCTTAAGAGTTTTAGTATCTTATTTCCCTATCTTCAATTGACTAATTCTGCCTCATTGGTACAGGCTGCTTTAAAGGTCTCAAAACTAGCTCATGATATCTCTCCTACAATTACTAATCTTCCCAAGCACATGGAACAAAGAGGTCCTAGCAATCATTGAACTTCACCTACTGCTATCTTAGCTCCCATCAGTATTTTTTTTGTAGATTACTCAGGTACAGCTTTAAGACTTCTTGTATCTATACAGGAAATGGGAAAGGGACTGGGTCCTAGTTGCATTTTCCCTTCTGCCCTTCTGTGTGAACGCACACATAGGTACACACACTTCCAATAAGATAATCATACTTGCTGGTTCTCTTTTCCTGGTATTTGAAAGAGATGGATTTCCCCTTTCCAGCCTGGAAGCCCAATTTTATTCTCTTCCTCCACCTAACCCTAAATTCTGACTGTCCTCTCAAATTTCCAAATTAGAAATCCCCTTTTTTCTGACTTGTCATTTATCTCCCAATCTGCCCTAAATTACACACTGAATTTCATCCCACAAATGTACATCAGTGTGAAATGAAAATAGAGGTTTAGGAATCAGTCTAAACAGTATGCATTTTGTGGTTAGAGCAATGATAGGCAAACTTTTTAGAGAGGGGGCCAAAGGAAAGGAAATGCTCATCTGTCAGTCTGTTTCTAAGGCAACTCTTTCGAAATTTCATTGTATTGTATCCTAACTCGTTGTATTCGTCAGATTAGGAATAATGTCTTGCAGTTGGATAGAACATTTCAGGGGGCTGCATCTGCTTCAGCCTGCAGGCTGTATGGGTTAGAGAATTATTATGCTGATAAAATAGTGGGATGGGGAGGAATAAAGTTGAGGAGATGGGTGTGGGGATCTGCAGGTGTGGAGGGCCGTATAGAAAAGGAAGGGGATGAACAGAGTATTGAAGATCAAGTGGAATTTGGAAAGGAGGATTTTGGAAGCACTTGGGTTCTACTCAGTTTTTCTTTTTATCTCAGCTCATTTGGGCCAGAATATATGCTTTAAGTGCTAAGTTTGCTGCTTTTCCCTCCTTTTCCCTTTGTCTTAGACGAGCACTGTGAGGTGAATGCCCACTTGGGCCTATGTGCTCCCAGAATCTGCAAGAATGGGAGCACTGATGTCAACTTGTTGGTTAGTGGCTTCAACTGCAACTTTCCATCAGGTGACTATGAGAAACCATACTGCCAAGTGACCATCAGCTTTCCTGCTCCATCCTTCCAAGGTCTTCAGCAGTGCTTCCATTTCATTCTGACCTTCATGTAAGTGATGATGGGGAAAGGACCCAGATTGGAGAGGGGCAGCCCCAAGAGAAAAGGGATAGGGAGAAGTGGGAGAGATGTTGGGAGAAAATTCTAAACCAAGAATTTATAGACCCCAGGCTATGCTTTAAAATTGTATAAATCCCTTATCTTCATCTACAAATTTGACATAGTGGATAGAAGCTGGACTTGGAGCCCAGGAGACCTATGTTCAAATCTCACACTGAAAGTAACTTGCTGTCTGACTGTGGGCAAGTCACTTACTTTAATCTGTCAGCCTCAATTTTCTCATCAGTAAAATTAAAATGATGAAAGTACATCTTTCTCAAAGACTCTTAATCCAAAACGACTTATTGGACACACTAAAAACCTATATATTGTAGCAGCTAAGTGTCTCAGTGGACACTTCCTATCTTTATGACCCCAGGAAAGTCACTTACCGGCCATTGCCCGGCCCTTACAACTCTTCTGCCTTAAAACTAATACACAATATTGATTCTCAGATGGAAGGTAGTATTTTTTGCCAGAAAACGATTATATATAGTTATCTCCAAGAGAGGCCTAGAATACTGGGACCTTCCTCAAAGTCAGAGTTGAGCCCTCTCACATGCATTGATATTGTACCTACCATTACAAATTTCTTTTATTATGGTGGTTCTGGCCAAATGCATTAGGGCAATCACTCTCCCTGACATTTCCATAGTGAAAGGTTCTCTGTTAGTTTCCCATTTCCAATCACATATAATCCTCACAGCAGCCCTCTCAGGCAAGCAGGATGACTATTTTTTTTAATCAAACAAGCCATTAGCAGAGATAGGAACAGAACCCAAGTCTCTTGTGTTTTATCAAGTAAAAAGTTCATAACAAATCTGCTTCTTTTCTGCTCCCACACTCATCAGCCCTGACAACTTGGATGTAATCTGTAATCTGTTCTCTGTGTAGGTCAGCCAAGGCACCAGAGTGTTTACTTTGCATATTTCTTTCTGTTCTCCTTATCCTGCAAATAGGTTTGCCACAAAGAGGGAAACACTTCTGTACAGCGGACGCTTATATGAAAAGCATGACTTTGTGTCCATTGAAGTGATTCAGGAACAAGCAGGTTTGCCTCCTCTATTCTCTGTGGCCCTTATCTACCTTTGTTTGCAGTTTGCCATCCTCCCAGGCTCCATGCATTCATTCCAGGCCTTGCTCAAACTTTATCCTGCTTACCTTTCGTGAAAACAACCTACCAAAGCATACCCTTTTCCCTGGGTTCTCCCATTTTATAGATAAACTCAGTCCCGCAGGTTCACTTTGCCCTCTTTTTCTCAGGGAATTCAACAACCATTGTGTACCCATTCATTCTTGGAGGGGTTAGTGATGGCAAGTGGCACACTGTTCAGCTGCTTAAGGTAAGGCTTATGGACACTGTTAAAGGCAAGAGAAGAATGAACGAACCAATCCAAAATCTCATTTTTACAGATATCTATTTTTACATTACTTTGAATCTGAATATGTCTCCTACATCATCTCTTAAAATTAAAGATGAAAAAAATTGGGCAGAATTAGCCACCATATCATCTGGGCCTGACACACTCCTGGGGGAGATGCCAGATTGTCAGCTTGACTAATTTGCTAGGTATAAGATAAAATTGCAAGTTAAGTGATTTCTGAATGTTAGGCAGTACTAACTCTAAATGGGCTTGTTCTCCCACCATTGCCATCCTTGTCATGTGGGCTTTGGGATATGTGGCCATGCCAGGCTTCACCCCTGCCTTGATGTTGACCCCTTCTGCTCTTTCTCTTCTGTAGCCACTGCTAGGGAGCTCTGCACTCTCACAAGGACTTTCTGAACTGAAAATGACTGTGGTGATGATGGATATCTGGATCAAGTTTCTGGATGTGCTCCCTGAACTTCCTGAGAGCTTCCCCATCTGCACCTCCCACTTTGTGGGCCATATATCAGTCCTGCAAGTGGATAGGCAGTGTGTGGATATAGTTGACTTCATCACTGAAGAGGACAGTGTGCCTGGTAGGAGGAGGCATGCCATGAGTTGGGGGGACTCTCCCTTGACATGGCTGAGAGTATCTGTTCTGCCAGAGGTCATCCAGGCATCAGATCTACCCTGAGGTCCTTTCTGTTTTCCAGGGCTCCTAGCCATGAAAAATGAATATGACAGCAACACCTGCCACAATAGGGGCACCTGTGCCAACCAGTGGGATATATTCAGCTATAAGTTCTTTCTGGACTATGGAGGCAAGAATGCCCAGGGTAAGCCAGCAAGTTAGGGCTGAGCTTTTCTTCTAGATTTGAGGCCCAGAAATGAAGCAAGTCTGTCTGGGATGAGTAACAGAGCAGAGACAGTGGACCAGTCAGACTGGCTTGTTTGTCAGGGTATGGTGGGGAGAGGATCGTTTGGTTGGGATTAGGGGAAACTAGGTAGGAAAGGAATTTACCTCTGATGGCCACCTGTGCCCCATAACCTAAGGCAGAAAAGTTCCAGATTTCTTTTAACTATTTCTTCACTGAATTTTCCATTCATTGGCCAATTTTCTTGTCTTTCCCAGAGCTGGAGAATCCTCACCACATTCTAGGTAGGAACCTAATGGCCTGGCATGATTTGGAACTTCCCATCCACCAGGGAGGTGGTATCTTCCTACAGAGGATGATCAGAGGGCACAGTACCATCATCATAAAGGTGATTTGGAATGAGGTGAGGAGGAATAGAGAAGAAGAGTTGGATCATGGGGTAAAAATAGGGATGGGGATTTGTTGTCTTCTCTGGAATGGGCACAAGGAATATAACCCTCTTTAACCTTTCTAAAGGTTGGCAGAGTTGAGGGTTGAAAGGACAGGATGAATTAAAGCAATTTCCTGACATTTTGTTTTCTCTGTCCTCGCCGTGTCCCAGATGAGGGAGAGCCACATAATGCTTGAGCAGGCAGGGCTTAGAGTCAGTCACTGCCAGCAGTGTAATGGGAACAAGTGGAACTCTGGCTTCATCTCACCTCTACCCTGTACTTCCCTCCCCAAACAGAGCACGAGAATGGGTGAGACGGCAGATGGTACCAATAGCCGTGATCTTAGCAGAGCAGCGCATGCCAATGTCCAGCAGGACTACAGCTTCCCTGATCCTTGTAACTCAGACCCCTGCCCAACTAACGACTATTACAGTGTTGACTCCTGCAGCTGCAGTACTGGTACTGAACAGGGGAGGTGGGCAGACAGGTGGTCAGGCACCTTGGGGAACAGGGGACTTGTGGAGAGGTATACAAGAGAAATGAGACCAAGAGGACGGAGTCCTAATGTCTTAGTTTGTGGTTTCAGGTTACTACAGTGATAGCCATGCCAACATCTGTACTCTGAACCCCTGTGAGCACCTGTCTCAGTATACCTGGAAGCCTCATGGTTACATCTGCAAGTTTCCCCACAACTACTCTGAGATATATTGTGAGACCAGGTGTGTGGTGTTGGGTTGGTGAGAGGTTTGTGGCACCTGGGGGCTAAGAATCTTCATGGGAGGCTGGAAAATTTAGGAAACTTATATTAATTACTGTATGTGAAGCAGAGGCAGTCTGGTAGAGTGAATTGAGAATGGAGTTGGCTTTCTTATGTAGTGGTACCAGTAAAAAAAGATTAACTCCCCTTAACATGTTCCAGACTCTGTTGGGTGCTGGGAATTCAAAGAGAAAAATTGAAGTCCCCTTTATATAGAGAGTTCAGTGGCATTATGCACAGAATACTTAATTTGGAGTCAGGAAGACCCAAGTTCAAATCCTATTTCAGCACTCAGAAATTAGGTAACCTCAGAGCAAGTAACTTGACCTATTCAGTTTTGTACTAGGAAGAATGAGACAGTTGTGTGAAGTGCTTTACAAAATTTAAAGTACTATAAATGTTAGTTATTTAACTTCATGATGTTAGATGTTATTTATTCAAGGAGCTTAGCAGGAAGAAAGGAAAATAAGGAATGACTTTGCCAGTGAGCAACAAGCATTTAATGTTTATTGTATGCCAGACCTAGTGCTAAGCTCTCTAAAGTTATTAAAAAAAAGGAAAAATACTACCCTCACCTCTAATAACATACTCTTTGGGGAAAATGGGACCATACCTTCTGCAGAAGGTGTGATTTGAGAAGAGTCTAGAAAGAAGTTTGAGAAACTCAGTCAGATAAGGGAAAGGGCCTTCTAAGCACTGAAGATAGTGAGGGCAAAGGCATGAAATCCAGAGAGATAGGGAACAAGAAGGCAAGTGTGATTGGTTCATGGTGAAAAGGAAAAAGCAAGGGGCTAGAGAGAGGCCAAACTCTCTCATAGTCTAAGGAAGACAGACTTAAACTTTAGTCAGATTGTTTAGGCCAGTCTAATGACAATCTTAACTAGGAGCTCCACTGTTATAGGAGAGATGAACGTGGAATGAGTGCACTCACCCTTGAAGGCAGTTCAGAGCTAGAGGTGAGAATGGACTTTACTTGGGTCACACTAGGTAGAACATATCAGGCAGAATTTAAATTCAGGTCATCTGACTCATGAATCTGTACTCTTCACACATTCCCTGCCACTGTAAATGTTAGGTTATTGCCCCTTAAAACCTGTGGGTGCCTCTTCTCTACAGGATTGACCAGCTATGTCCTCAACACTGGTGGGGACATCTCACGTGTGACCCATGCAACTGTGACTTCAGCCAAGACTCTGACCCCAACCGCAACAAGACAAGTGGACAGTGCTGTTTCAAGGTCACTAGTATTAGTGTCTTGGGGCTACTCTGCAGATCTATCCTGCTTGCCCACAGAGGAAAAAGGCAGGATGAAAAGAAATGTAAGGTATAAAGACAGAGAAAGAAATAAGAAGTGTGCCCTTCATCATGCTTCATGGGCCAGCATTCTGCCCTGAAGGTGGTTCATCCCTGAGAGAGGGAAAGAAAAGATGATTGTGTCTAACTCTTCCCTCATTTTCTTCTTTTCCTCTGTTCCTTCCCCTGTTAGAAAATGATTACTGTCACTCAGCAGCCCTTCCTGCCTCCTGTGTAATTGTTATCCTATGGCTTCTCTTTCCCAGATCTGTGATCCAGAGGACAGCCAGCTCCCTTTCAAACCAGGCATCATTTGGCCCCAGTGTGACCACTGTGGCAACCCTTTTGCTAAGGTGACAATCAATCATTGTAAAGGTATGTATATAAAGGTTGTGGGAGTTAAAGTTGAGGCCAAAACCTGGCTCTGCAGCATCCCCCTGGAAGGGTTAGTTTTTGCTGAGAACTCCACAATATGCTAAATACCTCCACCTTATCCCACAGCTTCCAGGAAACCCCTTAGGCCATTGCCTTGCTAGCCACTTCCCTAAGGAAATATGCCTTTATCCTCTGACATATTTGATAAAGAAGAGATGGTCCCCCAATAATCTTGTTATGACAGTTACCCCAAAGCAATTGAAGCCAATATCAGGGGGTCATGGACCCAGCTTGGGCTCCCATTTGCAAGCACTCTGCCCCAAGGTCTCCTTCTGTAGCTTTTCCTGACCCTATATACTTGATCCCTGCTGAGGAGAAAGAATCCTTTTGACTAGTATCTCCTCTGACCTGTTTCTAGATTACTGAGCCATGCTCCTTGACCTGTTTTGTATAGGCAGCATGAATTAATCCCCAGTTCTGGCTATGGTCTGGTTCATTTAAGGATACAGGATATTCTGAGTCCATTTCCAGTTTGCTGTCCACCATCCTACATCTAACATACTTTTAAAGGACTTTGAGTTGAGACACATATGTGAACACTTGAAGGATAGGAATGTACAAAGACAGGAAGGTACAGACCTAGGACTCAAGATGAGTTCTGTTTCCTCTTTCCTCATTCCCTTCTACAGCCCCTCCTGACTGCTTTTCACCAGGAATAGCAGTGTGGCATTGTGATGAGCACCAAGGATGGTTGCCCCCCTGTCTCTTCAGCTATATTTCAGTCACCTTCTTGGAGCTTAAGGCCTTTGTAAGTTCACTCCCCCCTGAACTGAATTCATGCCCACCTACCACCACTGACCTTGAAAAGAGGTGAATAGATGGAACCTGGCATGTCACGGGAAGAGACCGTCAGAACTAATGTAGCCAAGTCACAGCCTTCCCAAGCTTCACAACTTTCCTGAGTTCCTTATTTTTAAAAGAGAGGTTGCACAAAGTGACTTTTGAAGTCCATCCTAAATCTGCAACTCTTAGAGGGAGATAGCCAGGGGGTCTTTTTTCCTAACCCTAAATGGAAGTAATGCTCTATTGGAAGTGAAATTCATAGGAAATCTTGGTTGTGATTTCTTTTTGCCTTTTCAGTTTCAAATTCACTTTCTGCTATTTTAAGTCCTTCACCTGAAGCAAAAAGTAAATTAGCGAAACAGATTTCCTGCATAAGAAGGAATAAAGACAGCTTCCTTTTATTATATGAATAGTTTGGGTCATACAAGTTGTCTTGGATTTCTTAGGAACCAACTCCTTTCTCATTTCTTATAGCATATTAATAGCTCATTCAGTCTCCCTTCATTTCCCAGTTCTTTGCCTCCACAAATGGTTGCAGCAAAAAAAAAAATTTTTTTACCTGTAAATCCTTTTTCTCTTTCTTTGACCTCGCTGAGATCCAGATCCAGTAGTAGAATCACTGGGTCAGTGAGCATTAATTTGGACCTAGTTCAAAACTGGCTTTCAGAATAGCCAGGCCATTTCACAGCTTCACCAAACTGTATCAGTGCTCTACTTCTTCATAGCCCTTGCAGCATTTGTCATTCCCTGTTTTATCAGCTTTGCCAGTTGGATGGATGTGTGATTTGGCTAGAATTTCTTATGCCACTCTTATCCTCATTAACTCATACAGATGACACATTGCTCTCCATCCCCCTTTATTTCAGAGGGAGATCAATCCTTTTATCCCCACTTTGGAAAGCAATGTCCAAGTGGTTTAGTGAATGAGGGACATTTGACTTCAGAACCTACTGCCCTTATCTCTGAGCAACACCTACATCACCTGATATTGGGAACTTCAGGTAGATGGGATGAGGTGTCTTCTCAGTAATAATGCATGTTCTCATTATGCCTCCTGTTTTCTCATTCCTCTGTATCCATTCTCTCAGGCTGAACAACTGCAGAGGAATGAGTTGGCCTTGGATACTGTGTGCTTCCAGAGACTGGCATTGCTGCTTCAAAATGCCATACAGCCCATTGCTGCCATCCAGAATGCGAACTTCACTAAGGTGGGGGCAGGGCTTTTAGGGTAGGGAGGGTGGGGAAGTGGTACAGGAAGGTTGCAGAGGACTTGGACTTCTGGGAGAAGATGGCCATGAGATTGAACAAAGGGGAGAATTCAACCATATTCAGACTTGGAGCCAGAGGAGGAGGGAGTTTCTGAGAGTGAACTCCTTCTGCCATACCAGGAAGTGGGTGAAGAGAGCCAGGCCTCCACAAATTGACCTTGCTCCCTTCTAAACTCTGTCTCGTAGAAAACGTTGAGAGTTGGCTGCTTCTATCTCAATATTGTCAGTAAGCATCACTGGGATCTGATTCAGCAGATGAAGAGTGGCACAGCCTGGTTGCTCAACCAATATGAAGCTTATGCTACTATCCTGGGCCAAATTATGCTCCACACCTACAGGAGCCCAATAACCGCCATCACATTCAACATTGGTCAGGAAAGGGGCTCTTGGGGTCCAGGGTGGTGGTGGGAAGACTGGGGCTGACCCACTCAGTAAATAAAGATAGGGTCCAGTTAGTTGACTTGGGACCAGGAAAATTGGGGCAAAGCAGTTATTTTGGGCTGTTCTAGGACAGGAGTACCTCTGGGAAATTCACAAGTCCTGCATCATTTTGAACAAAGGGCAATTTCTATATTCTAGTTTTCTCCTTTGGGCTAGACAGAGCTGACCTATCATCATGACCCTTACCCTAGTCATCTCTGTTGTGAGCTTGGAAAAAGGAATCCTTGCTGGGGTTAAGCTAAGCTGCTCCACTGTAAGGCATTTTATAGGAAGCAACCCCCCCAGACCTTAAGAAAACTGTCAAATCTCCCTGGATTTGGTTTTTAAGCCAAGGTTAGAGTAATAGGGAATAGTTTCTACACAGGGATTCAACTGAGAAGGGAAGAGTGTGGGAAAGGATTACAATATGGAGGAATATTTCATAGGAAAGGGAAGGGAAGGCTTGATGCTTAAAGTCTCTCTGTTTTACTGATTAGACTATCAGCCAGCAAGTGCACCAGAGATACCAGGTGAGGCCTGGCAGCAAAAGGAGCTGGGATGGCAGCAGAGGAGACACCCAAAATTAAGCCAGGAGCAGGTAGTGGCCAACAAAATCATCTGTCATACATTGGCTTGTCTGCTGCCCCATAAATATGACCCTATCATGGATAGTCTTTGGTGAGCCCCCTTTACCCATATTTTATCCCTCTTCTGATGAAATGGAACTTAGTGACTCAATAAGAATAGTTGGCATATATATAGTGCATCACAACAACCCCAGTAGAGTGTATGTAGTCTGCTGTTCCATTTTCTTACATACAATCTTTATCACCTTCTGCACACTTTCTAACAGCTTTCTCCCTGCTATGGTTCCCACACATCCTGTCATCAACATGCCAGTGGGGAGCATCAGTGTCCACAGTGATGAGAACCTGTACAAGCCTGATTTGGTGCAGTGGTTTAAAAAAAGCATTAACTGCTACAAAAGGAAGACTTCAAGGGGCCTAGTGAGGATCCTCTTGCCTGATATTTTTGCCATTGTATAACTAGGGCTATCATCAAGGAGACCTCCCATCTTTATCCTTGGGACCTAATGAAATAGATTCTTTTATAAGAAGCATTCCATTTATTTTAAGACCAGATATGTTAGAATGAGCAGTTGCCTCTTTTTTTCTTTTCATAAGTATTGTCTAAGTGTTACTAGACAAGTTGTTAATGATCCTTGCTGTTGATGCATGCCACATTCTGAATGAATAAACTTCATTTTTCCTGACTTTCTGTTTTGTGCTGTCTTGATAATATGGGAAGAAACTGAGGAATGTTGAAGTTTTAGAGTTGAGAGAATTGTTTTCTGAATCGGTATAGAAATCACTTACCCAGAAATGACCCCTTCTTATTAACTTGGGGGGGAAAAGAAAGTACCAAAGCTTCACGCTATCACTATTTGCTCAGAATCTCAGAAAACAGGCTTGAAGAAAACCAAGAAAAGAAATTAGGTGAACTGAGAATGAAAAAAAGAATCAAGAAGTGAGCATCAATTCAGTAGAAATAACCTCCACCACCACCACCACCTCTATGGGGGGGGGGGGTCATAGACCTATAGAAGAAATTGATATATGTCATAAAGAAAGTGACCAAATTTCCCTACTCCCCTCAATCATGCCATTTATAGGGCTGTAGGCTCAGGAGAAATTAGATGCCAGTATTCCAAAACTTTGGAATATCCACTGCCCATCTGCAGGGTATCTATGGCTTAGTGAAACTGATTTTTGGAGGATAGCAGAATATGCATACTGAATCCATGTTCTTCAACTCACCTTTGGCTAGAACCACATACCATGCCAAAGAGGAAATAATTTTCAGGAGCTCCAAAGCCAGAACCAACTTCGTTTAAGCTTGAATTTGGGACAAAATGGTGTAATGACAACTCAATGAACAGTTTTAAAAATTAGTGACTATTGTGACATATGCTGGCCAAGTGCGTCTTTCACCATAAGAGAAGGTGTCCATGGAAAATTCATCTAACGGGAATTTCCAAAATTTCCCACCCTGTTTCTATCCCCATCCCTGTATTAATCATTTACCAGCCACATAGAAGGAAGTTACCTCATGCTTTCATTATCCTCCTCAGCCATATCCAATCTATGTTCCATTCCACTTACAACCATCTCTTCTTCCACTTTGCCCTCTGGAATTCTTTTGTCATAGTGAGCACATTTCCCATCATTCTGGACCTCTTCCTCTCATACTTCCATCCATGATTCATTCCTAATACTTGGTTTTTCCTATTAACAAATAACCCCAAATGTACTAATACTGCAGAATCAACAAACATTTAATTTAAAAAAATAGGTTTACTTCAGCCACCAGGCAAAGGTATTATTTGGTCTCCCTCTTTTCCAGGTGAAAAAAGTTTAGAATAAGGCAATCTCAAGTGTTCTTGGGCACTTTATCACATTTTAGACATGGAGTTTGAGTATTAAAGATTAGCTTTTGCCAGGTAACTCCATTCAGGTTATATAGAAGAAAGAACTTCCACTAGAAAAGTCATAGGAAAACTGGGACTGATAGATATAGATATAGATATAATAAAATATTTTGAAGTTTAAAAGTTCATGCTGGAGAAAAATTTTTTAAACTAATAGAAAAATGTTACATCATGGCAGAGGTTTAACTTGTATTCTGCCAGAAATTTCTCAAAGTTTTCAACAAATCCAATTCATCTCTGATGATAACTCTCAATTATACAGTAGCAAAGAATTTATCTAACATAGAATTATTTCTGTTTCCGAGTTCTGAATTGAGACTCAGCTTTATCCCTTGGGCCTTCAAGGAATATCTCACATAGCCTCTTTCCATTGTAAGGTAATAGAAAAGTGAGATTATGGATTCCAGCTTACCTGGTAAATAAGATCCAGTGTAGGCCAGGTGTGTTTCTAAGTAGCAAAACAAACTTCTTGACTCTCCTAAAATCAGAATCTATTACATATAACTAAATAGGATCTGAGCACAGACCTGAGGCATGTGATTTTCCACCCTCAATCAAGGAAGAGAGACCGAGAGCATGATGGACCACCAACTCATTTGGCTGTTCATCAGTTAAAGAGATCTTGAACTATCATGACCTTCCAAAAGTATATTCAGTGATCCATGTAACAAAGTTTTAGAGTCTTTGATCATTGAAAAAGGTCACTGACAAATTAATTTACTGGCTATTGCTTCCCTAAGCAATTGCATCCCCCCCCCAAAATAACAAAGAAACAGAGCTAATAACAATACTTGCTAGAATAATCAATCCCGTTGAATTGATTTGGTGTTTAGCCTAGAAAGTTACTCCTTATCTTTGATGGAAATTCACTGTTGTCTTCTACATCTTCCCTTAGAACTTTTGAATTCCTAAGAATAAAATAGGCTTTTTTGCTGGTTTATTTTGGGGAAATGACTTGGTAACAAAAATGTCACATTCTGGAAGGGTGGCCAGGGATTATGTGTGGGGGACAAGCTGGTCAGGGCAAGAGAAGCTGCTTCAGGAAATTTCCACCCTACCACATCCCAGTTCTTCCTGATGATATTCTCCAAGACTTTTTTCCACTGAAATAACCACAGTTCTGTGATAGTAGTACTAAAGAAGATAAAAAGAAGAAAGGGTAAATTAACTCAAATTTTTTTTAAATCAATGTGAAGAAATAAAAATGCCAAAAGTTGCAAACTTTCTTCCATTCAGACTGTCTCAGATAAATCTTGTATCTTTGAATTACATTTCCCTGGAGCCCACTGTCTTTCTGTTGTTATATGCTGATGTAGACAAGGGATAAATTTAGGGGATTTCCAGGGCTAGCTCTCTTTTCCTTCCTATGGCAACTTGGAGCTGGGAATACTGGTTTTTTGAACAGGTAGATTAGCCATGGGCACATGGTTTTATTTTGTCACTTATTTATTCCTTTATTTCTAGTGATTATTAATAAACCTAATAACAATATTTTAAGTTATTGTTATTATATATTCATTTTAATTTTTATAATGCCATATCTTTGAAGTTCATAGTTGGTGTCCTAATGTGTGATGAGGTTGATGACCCTCAGTGCAACCTCAGAAACAAATGGCAGAGGGGCAGCTGGGTAGCTCAGTGGAGTGAGAGTCAGGCCTAGAGACAGGAGGTCCTAGGTTCAAACCCAGCCTCAGCCACTTCCCAGCTGTGTGACCCTGAGCAAGTCACTTGACCCCCATTGCCCACCCTTACCAATGAGACAATACATGGAAGTACAAGGGTTTAAAAAACAAACAAAAAAAATGGCAGAGATAGTGACACCTGCTCTGTTATCCTGGTTTTCTTTTCCTGAAATTATGAAGGGCAGCTCTTAGAATGTCGGAGGCTCTATATGAACACTTCTAATAGAATCTACAATCCTTCATCTTGCATCAAGGTCAACTTGAGTTGTTAGGGTCCGAATGGGTGGCCACCAAAGGAACATATGAGACAATGCAATCAAAGTAGGAGAAAGCTTTATTGCCAGTGCACACTGGGGGAACTCAGCAAGAGAATCCTGGGGTGGTGCAGTTAGATGAGGTAATATATATATTTTGAGTTCCATGTTAGGCTGCGGGTGCCGGGGAATCGAGAGTTACTAAAACAGGACGTTTCTTGGTGAGAGGTGTTGATACCTTGGGTCATTTCTAAGAATCCTAGTACTGTGGAAACTTCAATGTTTGGGGTTAGGGCTACTCTACTCAGCAAGGAATGGTACTGTCAGGCTATGAACTATGAGCTCCTGATAACCACTCTGCTCACTAGAACATGGTGCTGTCAAGCTATGAGCTATGGGCCCCTAGTTTCTGACTACTCACTACATTCCTCCCCTTTTTCTCTTGGATCCTTGGGAAATCATTCCCAAGGACCAGTTTCACTGTATTCCAAGGGGGAAATTGTTTGATATTGAAGCCTCAGGACCATAAGTTGGACAGCATTAAAGCCATCCTTCACAAGGATCAGCCATTTAATCATGCAGGGGCCTATAGTTAGGAGGAGGAATAGGAGGAGAAGGAGGCCTAGAATTGTGGAAATAAGCATAGTCTGCCATGGGGAACAATGGAAGAGGCTTCCTATGCCCAGCCCTTCCAAAATTGGGATGGAGCACAGGGTGAAGGGTAGTGCTGGCAATGCAGCTCCCTTCCAGGTCGAACAGTTTTGTCCTGTAAGTGCCTGCAGGATCCCTCCAGCCCATTCCCAGGAGGCTTCATTGTCCCACCTCAATTCCCTACATAGAGGGAGCAAAGGAATTTTCCTGCCTATAGTTTTCCTAAGGTTTCATCCTTCTGTAATCCCTGAGAGGAGGAGGAGAAGCTGTGGGCACAGGGTCTCCAGGGACATGTCTGCAGCGAGTGCCAGGGTCTTGAAGGACTGTTTCCCTGGACTGGTCAACACAGGTCACAAGGGGGAGCATAGTTGGGGAAAAAACTAGAACACCAGATATAAAGAGAGAAAGTTTAATACAATAGAAACTGATATTAAACCTTAACATTTGGGTATCTTAGCCAATAGACTTCATCTCCAGAAATCATCTTTGGATAGAAATTGATCCTTTTAGGAAGTTTGATTCCTAAGTTGTTTGTAGATTTGGCATGTGATGTTTCATGCCAAATGAATACTCTTTTGCAAAGCTCACATTAATAGGGCATCTATAAATACTTGAATAACAATATTTCTTTATCCCAGATTCTGGAGGAAATCCAGAAAGTTTTGGGTTATATTTCCAAGCTCAAGATCCAAACTTCAATTGTGTTAAATTAAGGTTCCCTAACAATTTGATAACTTTCAATTATCAACCTAATAGGTTGTTTGGGGAAATGAAAACTTTAATTTTATAATTTGCTTCACGTGCTGATTATGGGACTTGTCCCAAAAAAGGTAGACAGGGAAAACATTTCTTCATGTCCCAAGGGACACATAGTGATGAGGCTTCACATACAGGCCAAAGCTGTCACTGGCTTATGCCATCGCTATATCACTCAAAGATTAGTAGTTTAGATGATCAGAAGAGGTCCAGTCCAGGTTGAGCCCTAGAATTGCCTCTCTAACCATCACAGAACATTCTCTGTATCACTATTAGACCCCAGAAGCCTTCTCCTTCCTTAAAAGACAAGTTTTACCCATTACAGCTTAGAGAAATCTGCTAAGCAGCAGTCTAGAAACAATTTTCCATTCCCTCAAACAAGCCTTTCACATACCTACAAGGACTCAGTTATTCTTACATATTTTGATAATAATTAACATCTTACACTTTAGTCACAAAACCTGAATTAAGGAAAAGGAGTGCTGGATCGGGCAACTCCATAGTAAATATAATAAATAAATCAGAGCTGTATTATCTCCTGGACCTAGTCCATCCAAAGGACTAAGACAAGGCTATATAGGAATCACTTCAGGATAACCGTCCAGGGAAATTCCAGATACATTAACTTTAGAAATTATCTCTAGGTCATTTTCACCTTTTCTGATTCACTGTTTCCATCATAAAAATAAACATATCAGTTGGTATCCTTGCAAATGTTAAGCAATAACTCCTAAGAATTGAGATTCTGTACCTTTAGCATAGGACTTATCAACTGTAAGTTTCAGTTCATAGTACAAATTTAAACAATTCTTAAAATACAATTCACATAAAAGTCACATTTAGTCAGTAAGTACTTCCCTACCCCAAACCAGGAGGGTTCTGATTTCCTCTTTCCAGATATGGTCAGGCAGCCTCTGAAAACTCAAGCCCCTGAGAAAATCCTTACTGCCAGCTTTGCACAGAGCAGAGCTAAGCTGGCAAGTCATGGTTGATTGGTCATTGTACCTCTCTGAGTCTGTTCACATGACTCACACTCTACTCACTTTTTCTTTAAACAAATTGCATTCAGTCTGATAAGCATTTTCGATAAGTCTGATCATTCAAATCAGTATTTCACACACTGTAAGTTAGATAGCTTTTCAATATAAATTTTATGCATTCTTAAATTTAACTGAAATTCCATTTTAACTAGTAATCAATGAATTTATACTATACCATTAGTACCTATTCAATTCCTTAGCAAATATATGTTCTAATGGGTAGAGAAAGGCCCATGAGTTTTAGGGAAAGTGGGCGATGCTTTCTCATAACTACTTCCTGCTGAACTGGGGCAGCGTGGGTGATTCGTTCTCTACATATAATTTTCCCATAGACCAGTCAAAACGGGTCTAATTTTAAAATATGTCAATTATATCGTTCTGATAATCTTTAAATTAAATTTTCACTAACATCAGTTTGATTAATGTTTGATTGAATTCTTGGTTGTTTAAAGAAGCTTTTTCACTCTTGTTTAAGCACTGGGCAAGGCTGATAGTTTTTGGCTAACTAGGAAAGTTAAATTGCACTTCTATACTTCTACCCACAACTCAGACTCATTGCTTTCTGTCTGAATAAGTTTTCCTTAGATTGCATTTTAGAATCTTTTGTAATTTTCATTAGATATATCTCAGTACTTAACCTGTTGATAGAATTTGGTGATGGTATCAAATTTGTCCATTTTTCTGTCTTTTAATTTCTGCGTTCACTTTCTCATGACCATTGAGAATTGGAAGGAGAACTGTTTGACAGATTAGTTTGTTTGACTCTTGCCTTAATAAGAGCAGAGAGTAAGATTTCTTTTAACCAATTAAATTATCTTAGAGTTTAAGACATTCAGAAATTAAGATATTATTTCCCAAGTTTCTCAGATACCTCTGACTGTTATCCCCATTCCTCCAGAATGAATGAAGAAGAGAGAGAGAGATTTATTTTTCCCAACATGTAACCTTCCCTTTGTGATCACAAACCAACAACATATAACACACAGACTGATCAAGGACACATTTCCCGGGTGTTTCACACATTGAAATAACTTTCAATTATATAAGCTAGATTCTTCTTTTCATCCTGGAAAAAGATCAATTGTTACAATTCATATCTCCATAACTAAAGAATTCTATGAAAAAGAATGAGTCAGAAAAGGGTTAACTCTTAGCAAGGAGCTGGCTGACATATGATGAATCTCATTTCTTAATTACCGTTTTTTATGCTTCAATAGATATCCTTCCAAAGGGGGGAAAAAATATGACTGAACTGGTTTATCTAGCAGAAGCAAATTAGCCAGCCTCTTCTAAAAAGGGAGGCAGAGAGAAAATTTCTGGTCACTTTTAAATTTGCAGTTTCTTAGAGATTGCCTTATCTATGGAGTAATCTATCTTCCTGGAGAGAGAAAAATACGCTTTTCCTGCTGTCCTTCTAAGAAGGACCCAGTGCCCAAACGCTTTTCCTGGTGTCCTTCTACAATGATCTAGTTCCCTTACTTCTGCCCATGGTGCGTCCACCACGGGACTTTTCCCGGAACCTAGTTCCACCAAGGACTCGAACTCTAGATTCCAGGAACCTAGTTCCACCAGGGAATAAAACCCTGGCTTTCCCTCCCTCTCTCACTGGGGGAGCCCAAGGGAACTCCAACCCCTTGAAGTTATGTATCCCCTATCCCCGTCTCCCCGTCTCCAAGGTTTCCAACGACTTCCCTCCTCCCTTATACCTGACTCGCTTCCCGGTTTTCCTGACGTGGCTCCTCTTGGAGGACAGGAAATGCAGCATAAACTGGTCACCACTCAGAAACAGGTAGAACCAGAATACTTAGTGGGACTGGACTTGACAATAGGTCCTCTAACCCTAACCCCCAGAGCCGGCAGGGCTAGCCAGACCACTTAGCAATATGCCCTAATTCCATGATTGGTTCCCTATCAACCACACACACCACACACCATTTACATGGACATGCTCACCTCTGGAAGTCACCCCAAAACCTAGGAGAGAGCTTTCTCTGTCTCGGTGGTCCTCAGTGCGGGGGGAGGTCACACACCATCCCGGGTCCGAATGGGTGGCCACCAAAGGAACACATGAGACAATGCAGTGAAAGCAGGAGAAAGCTTTATTGCCAGGGCACACTGGGGCAACTCAGCAAAAGAATCCATAGGCGGTGCAGTTAGGTGAGGTAATATATATGTTTTGAGTTCCATGTTAGGCTGCGGGTGCCGGGGAATCGAGAGTTACTAAAACAGGACGTTTCTTGGTGAGGGGTGTTGATACCTTGGGTCATTTCTAAGAATCCTAGTACTGTGGAAACTTCAATGTTTGGGGTTAGGGCTACTCTACTCAGCAAGGAATGGTACTGTCAGGCTATGAACTATGAGCTCCTGATAACCACTCTGCTCACCAGAACATGGTGCTGTCAAGCTATGAGCTATGGGCCCCTGGTTTCTAACTACCCAATTTATCTATGTAGAGATGATAACAATGAACTGAAGTCATTATTCTCCAAGTACTGGCCCTCCTAACTTCAGGACTTCTACCTGAGAGCTACAAATTCATTTCATCTTTGCAGTCACTGAAAGGGAGCTATCAACTTCCACAGGGGTTAAAGGATTCTTCTCTCGCATTTAGATAATCAGAATGATCACAATTCAGATAAGAAATCTCCTTCTAGGGGGGTAGCTAGATTCAATTGAGAACCAGGCCCAGAGACATTAATGCATTGCTGGTGGAATTATGAACTGATCCAACCATTCTGGATGGCAATTTGGAACTATGCTCAAAGGGCTTTAAAAGACTATCTGCCTTTTTGATCTAGCCATAACACTGCTTGGATTATATCCCAAAAAGATAATAAGGAAAAAGACTTGTGCAAAAATACTTATAGCCATGGACTTTGTGGTGGCAAAAAATTGGAAAATGAGAGAATGTCCTTCAATGGGGGAATGGTGGTATCTGTTGGTGATGGAATACTATTGTGCTCAAAGGAATAATGAACTGGAGGAATTCCATGTGAACAGGAATGACCTCCAGGAATTGATGCAGAGTGAAAGGAGCAGAACCAGGAGAACATTGTACACAGAGACTGATACACTGTGGTGTTATGGGGGCTTGGAGGAGAGGGAAAGAACATGAAATATGTAACTATGGGAAAATATTCAAAATTTAAATTAAAAAAAAAAGAGAGAGAGAGAACCAGGCCCAGGGATAAGAGTTTACATCTGGTCTCAGATACTTCCTAGCTGTATGACTTTGGACAAGTTACTTAAACCCTATGGCCTAGCCCTTACTTTTCTTAGAATCAATACTGATTCCAAAATGGAAGGGAAGGATAAAAAAAAGAAAAGAAAAGAAAAGTCTCCTTCTAGTTAAAAACACATCTATCATAGCGATAGAGAAGAGACGTCACCTCTCCCTTGATATTAGAGGAAAGATGCTTCCCAACAAATAACACCTTAGTCTGCCATTTTTGTAAGCAAGGCAAAGTTCTGGGAACATTTTCATATATATCAAAGTGTTCTTTAAAATCTCAGATAACCCAGAAAAAATCAAATTGATTCATTCCAAACTCTTTTATCAGATATTTTTTGTTAGGGACCAAGACTTTAAGATAAAATAGTCACTCTTCTAAGAATAGATATTAATCATTCACTCTTCTAAGATAAGATCATAGGCCCAGCTTGGATGGAGACAGTAAGACGCCACAGGAGATTTTCTACATAACGTATGCTCCCTTTCCGCATTCCTTTCCCTTTAGTATTTGCCGACCCCCTTCTGCCCTCAACCTATATATTCTTGTCATAGGCCTACAATAAACGAGCCTTGCTTCCACCCAAATGACTCTGTCTGTTTTGCGCACAAGGTCTCCCCTCTCCTCCCCCTATGGATTCTTAGGTTGCCGTTTCCCGGACCCCTCCGTTGTGTCCAGCTGGACCCAGACAGTGGCACCCAACGCGGGGCACGCCGAAAACAGCTTACCGGACAACTGAGGAGCAGCTGTCGCAGCCGCGAATATACGTAACGGGTAGAGGCTGAGCAAGACGCGTCGAGGTAGGATAAGTTGTCCCATCCCCCATAGGCATTTAAAAATCAAGAGTGTTTCTCCCAAAAGAGTGTGTGTGTGTGTGTGTGTGTGCAAGGGAAGTGAAAGTAATACGTGTGCAAGATGGGAAAGACACTCTCGAAAGAAACAGTGTTCGTTACTGAACTAAAAAATAGTCTCAGGGAGAGAGGTATCAGAGTAAAAAAGAAGGACCTGTTCAGGTTTTTCTGCTTTATAGAGGAGCACAGCCCTTGGCTTATTTTGCATAGCCCGGGCATTCATCCGCTCACTTGGAACAAAGTAGGTAAGGAACTTAATGG
>NC_058136.1:79092300-79120849 GCF_016433145.1 Gracilinanus agilis | reverse complement strand
CCAGGCGAACCAGGATTTGATATCAATAACCCGCAATCTATCCCATCCATCTGTGTGCACCCCCAGTCCTCCTAATTGTAATCCCCTCTTTATCACATTTACCAATGCAGGGAAACGAAGTGTTAAATGGACAGATGGTTTGACTTGGGGTTTATGACTCTATAAGAAAGGCGGTTTTGATGATGTTCTTCTTTTCACCCTCTGCCTCCGTGTGCAGCCCCTCATTGTTTCTGTTGGTCCTAACATCATCCTCTCAGATCAACGACGCCCTTTTTCCCCTAACCCCCAGCCATTACCGACTCCCACGTCTCCCCCCATCCCATCGGTCCCCCCCTTTTCCCCTTCATCTCCGAATACCTCCTCCCAGCTACAGTCCCAGTCACAGCAAGGTACAGCATATTCCCGGTACAGCAGACAGATTTTTATCTCTAGTATCAGGTGCCTACACTGCCCTGAACGCTTCCAGGCCAGATTTGACGATTAAGTGTTGGCTCTGTCTGAGTCCACAACCCCCTTACTATGAAGGTATTGCCTATATGGCAGAACCCAATGAAACAGCTCTAGCTTCCCCGCACTGCGCCGCCTTTTCTCGCCGTCTCACTCTTGCTGAAGTCTCTGGCCATGGCCTTTGTTTAGGCACCATTCCCCAATCTCATGCCCACTTATGTAACTCCACCCTTGACCTCCCCCCTTCCCCTTCCTTTTTGGAAGCCCCGAATAATGGCTTTTGGGCTTGCAATACTGGCCTCACCCCTTGTATAGCTCTTCTAGTTTTCAATACCTCCTTTGAATTCTGTGTTCTTGTCCAGCTATGGCCACGTATCTCTTTCCACACGGACGATAGTGTGGTCTCTCTCCTTTCCCCCTCTCCTAGAACACGTAGGGAACCCTTTACTACTTTAGCTATTCTGATAGGGATTGGAGGCCTCACTGCAGGCATTGGCACTGGCACCACCGCCCTCCTCCAGACCCAACATCTTGACGCCCTCCAGACAGCTATGATAACCGACTTAGAAGCTCTTGAAAAGTCAGTCACAGCACTGGAACAATCCCTTACATCCTTATCAGAGGTAGTCTTACAGAATAGACGAGGACTGGACCTTCTCTTTTTAAAAGAAGGGGGATTATGCGCAGCCCTCAAAGAGGAATGTTGTTTTTATGCTGATCATACTGGCGTAGTAAGGGAATCTATGGCAAAGTTACGTGAACGACTAGCACAAAGAAAAAGGGAAGCTGAGGCACAGGAAGGATGGTTTAATACCCTTCTCAGAGGTTCTCCTTGGCTCTCCACTTTAATTCCCACTATTATTACACCTCTCTTTATATTTTTATTGATCTTAACCTTTGGCCCTTGGGCCTTCCAACGTCTAACGAAACTCATCAAAACTAACGTTAACTCAGCCCTTGATAAGTTCCCTATGGTTCAATACCATCGTATTGAGATGATGGATACAGAACAACCTGGCGGCACTCGTTTGCAGTTTTCCAGCAGGGTGGTAACCCAATGACGGGAGTAGCACAGGTCCTCAACCCTTGATGGTTGAGTAACTCCCGTGTAGCCTAAGACAGGGGCCCTCGCTGCCAATCTCACTTATGGATTAACAAGGTGTCTTAGGAAAAACTTCTGGTGTTAAGACAGACTTGGATGGAACAACGACCAAAGGATAATGAACTTATTCCTAACGCCCTTCTATTTAAAAAAAAGAAAGGGGGAATTGTTAGGGACCAAGACTTTAAGATAAAATAGTCACTCATCTAAGAATAGATATTAATCATTCACTCTTCTAAGATAAGATATTGATCATAGGCCCAGCTTGGATGGAGACAGTAAGACGCCACAGGAGATTTTCTACATAACGTATGCTCCCTTTCCGCATTCCTTTCCCTTTAGTACTTGCCGACCCCCTTCTGCCCTCAACCTATATATTCTTGTCATAGGCCTACAATAAACGAGCCTTGCTTCCACCCAAATGACTCTGTCTGTCTTGCGCGCAAGGTCTCCCCTCTCCTCCCCCTATGGATTCTTAGGTTGCCGTTTCCCGGACCCCTCGGTTGTGTCCGTCTGGACCCGGACAATTTTTTTTTTTAAACCCTTGTACTTCGGTGTATTGTCTCATAGGTGGAAGATTGGTAAGGGTGGGCAATGGGGGTCAAGTGACTTGCCCAGGGTCACACAGCTGGGAAGTGGCTGAGGCCAGGTTTGAACCTAGGACCTCCTGTCTCTAGGTCTGGCTCTCACTCCACTGAGCTACCCAGCTGCCCAAGGACCCGGACAATTTTTGTTGGAGCTGTGCATATCTGACAGCTCATTTCTGGGTCATTGGGACAATATCAATTAACATTCAAAGAAGCTATATGATTTAAACTGTGTGAATAGAAATTCATTTCTAAGTTAGCCATATTAAGAGAACTTTACTCTCAATGCAATTCTGTCATTCCTTACTGGATAAGCCATAACCAAATATCTTTGGTTCTTTCTGAAATATACATCTTTCCTCAGCAAAAGATCCAAAGTGGCCTCCCACTTTCATAAAATTCATAAAAGGAAATAGTCAAACACCTTTCTTCCAATCAGACCACTCTTACTGGGTTACCACAAATTTTTTTACTGAGTTTCATACAACCAATAAGGATACACTCCTCCCCCTCACTCTTTTGCTAATTCCCAAAGCCAGGCTTCTTATAATTTTTCATTTTACTCTATGTGAAACATCTTCCTAGGTTGCAAGCTCAAAGACTTGGAACCTTCTCATGCCTAAAATCAAGCCTCTGCCATAGTTTCTGGTCACCATTTCTAAACTATAACCCTATCCTTGCTCCTCTCCCTTTAGATTAGACCTTTACCTTGAAACACTATTATGCCAAGTATTGCTTTACTTACTTCCCATTCTGTCCAGTATACTCAATGAAGACTTGACTCATAGAAAACCTTTCTGTGTCTTTTCAGACTTCATCAGGTTCTTACTAAGCTATGCACAGTCATCTCTACATACAGTAGGTTCTCTCTGTTGTTAGAGTGACCAATCAAAATAGGCCAAGGCCAAGGCCAGAAGATTACCCATTGTTCTTCAGATATTAAGTATTAGTATCCACTAAGTATTTTTTCAAGCTTTTCTCCTGCTCAAGTTTTCTGGGGATTTTGGATGTTTTACAACTCAACTGAATCGCTAAAACATCTCTACTTCTACCAACACTCTTTATCAAGTACATTGTTATTTTTTCTCAGTGGAAACCAATAGTCTACTTTAACTTTAGAAGTAACTTTACAGGTTTCTGGCCCAGTCCGAGGTGATCAGGAATTAAAGAGAAGATTGAAAAAGACTCTGTCATAAGATTGCTAAGGGTCATGATGTGCAGAAGGAATGTCTAATGAATGTGATTTTGGAAATTTGGGGGTCTTAATATTGAGATCCATGATATAAACTTCCTGTGGACATTTAGGGGACTTGAAAACTATATTTCCCATAATACAGGTGGCAGGAAGTATGATTACGTAGGCAGAGGTATAAAGACTCAGAACTTGATTGGGATGCTCTCTTTCCTATGAAGCAGCCAGGGGGAAAATATGGTGGGGCATTTGAATTAGATCTTAGCAGGCACATGGTTTTTTAAATTATCAATATGGCTTTAAATAAAACCCCAATGGCAGCTGGGTAGCTCAGTGGATTCAGAGTCAGGTCCTAGGTTCAAATCTGGCATCAGACACTTCCCAGCTGTGTGACCCTGAGCAAGTCACTTGACCCCCATTGCCTACCCTTACCACTCTAGGAGCCAATACACAACTTAAGGGTTTAAAAAAAATAATAAAAAATAAAAGCCTAATATCTTTAAATATACCCTTCTATATTAATTTTATTTGTTACATGCAAAAGGAGAAACTATTTTCTTTAGCATAGGATGATTTAGGTACAGGAAATATGATGTATTCATATTTCCTGTACCCTGAATAAGATGAGAGAAGTGTAACATCCATTAAGATATATAAGATAAGCCAATTAGCAATGATAAATACTATTCAACTCCAGACAGAGAGAATACATTGGATCAGAAAGTGACATCATCCTATTAGGGAAGTTCAATGCGAAAGCCATTTTAAATGCAATGTTGAACAAAGGCGCGGGACATTTTAAGATCAAGAACTGAGATGATATTTCTCAAAAACAAATCATGGTAAAATTTAAGATTAATAGGTGAGAGGGTATTTCCTCACATGGTTGCTCAGAAAGAATCATTCATAATTTATTATTGTATGATCTTCATCAATATTGATTAGTATGTGATTTGTAGTTAATTAATTCTCTGGCTTTGGTCATCTTGGTTTAGGAATTTTGTAGAATACCTTCTTCGGCTATTTTTTCAAATAGTTTGTATAATATTGGGATTAATTGTTCTTTAAATGTTTGTAAGAATTCATTTGTGAATTCACCTTGCCCTGAGGATTTTTCCTTAGGGAGTTCATCACAGGCTAATTCAATTTCTTTTTCTGACAGAATCTCAACGAGATTTAGAAAACTTCAGCTTTTGCCTAGCTCTGTCATGGATTTAGGGTTAGAGTTAGGATTAGGATTAGGGTTTGAACATTTGTAATTCCATCCTTGTTCTCTAAGCTCCAATTTTCCTCAATTTGTACAATAAAGGAATTTGGATTTACAAAAAGACCCAGAAAATCCCAGCTCATTATATCTTTTAAAAATTTTCCTGGCCTAGGTTTAGAGCTAACTTATTTGCCAAGGTATGTGTTCTTAGGTATCTTGTACAGAAAACTGTAGGAGGAGAAAACAAGAATTACAAACTTCATTTTAAAACTCTTTTCAAAATTCACATTTCTTGGAATTCCATTACAAGTGATTTTACTGAAGTGGAATTGCCTCCAAATACCTTTAACATCCAGAGTTCAGCAGTTGGTACAGCTTTCAAGCTATTGAATCCTGGGCACAAGAAAGATTCTTAATTAGGGTTATTGAAATACCAAACTTGGGCCCCATATCTCAGATTCTTTATTTTCATCTAGCAGTATTCCACATACAACCATAGACTGCATGTTTTCTCTGAAATAAGGCAAGTGCAAACTCAAAATACTATCTTCAGAAAAGCATTTTCCCAAGACTTGAGGCCAGTGTGCTTTAGTTGAGTTACTTTGGAAAACTGAGCAGAAAACATGTCACAAAGAAGGAAAAAACAACTCTTAAGAGATGAATCTCACTTTACTTATAAGGTAATTCAAAAGAGTAATTGTCCCATTTTCTTTTTCTCCTTTGCAAGTGGTCATTGTTAGCAATCCAAAAGAGCATCCAAAAGGTTGTAAAAGCTCTCTACTTGTTGCTGGGACCTTGGAAACCATCTAGGTAGAAAGGCAAGGTGACAGGAAGGCTAATCATTTGTCTTTGGTGGGAGTTAAGAGGTTTGGGGTGGAGGGGGTTGGTGAGGGGAAGTTGGCAAGTTAGGGGAAAGTGTTAAGATCTACTCCACTGACATTTGCAAGGACTCCAGAGACTATAGGACAATCCAATCTGTATTTGAAGGCCTTGAAAGAGAAGGAAGAATCTTCCATTTTTTCAGGAAAAAACAAAAACCCACCCATTATATAGTATCTGCTATGCCCTTTACAAATAACGCATTTGATCCTTCCAACAAGTCCCAGGAGAGAGGTGCTGCTTCCATTTTACAGATGAGGAAACAGAGGCAAACAAGTTAAATGATTTGCCCAGGGTAAGTGTCTGAGGCAAGATTTAAGCCCATATCTTCCTGACTTCTAATCCACTAGAAACTGTTTTCCTGACATGAACCATGTCCTCTTCTACCCTGCCACCCCACTTTCTTCTGCTGCTCACATATGGATTCAGGGCTATTCACTTGTTATATCATTTACAGTCCACTAGAACCCTAGGTCCTTTTCAAACACAATATTCCCTATGCTTCTTTCATCTTGTAGGATTGTTTCCAAGTCTGAGAAATTGCAGTGATTGCTATTAAATTCATCCTACTCATTTTAGACAACTTCTAAGAAAATATCAAGAGCCTCCAAGTCAAGGTGAAAATGCTATGAGAAGTGAGAAAGAAACAATTCAAATACCATGGAGCTATGATTAGAATCATACAAGACTTAGAGGTTTCTACATTAAAGGAATTGAAGGCAGGGAATATGATTTTCAAGAAGGCAAAAGATCAAGGTTTACAACCCAGAGTCACCTATCCAGAGGATATTTTTTCAGGGGGAAAAATGGACATTTGCTAAGATAGGAGATTTTCAAACATTTCTGAGGAATAAGTCAGACCTAAAGAAAAAAAATTGAAGTCCAAATATGAGATCCAGGAGAAGTCTAAAAAACTAAATAAGAAAGAAAAATTTTAAGGAACTCATTAAGATAAAAATTTTGTATTTCTATCTGGAAAGAAGATATCTATAAATCTCAGACATTATTCTTAGTAGTAGAGCAGATAAAAAGGAATAAACTTAGAAAGAAGGTCAGGAAGTAAGCTGATTATAATGACATTAATTAATTAATTAATTAATATGATATGATAAAACAATGTTGAAGAGGATTGCACTGAGAGAAAAGAGAAGAAATGGAAAGGGGAAATAACATAAAGAGGCAAAAATATAATTACAGAGAGGAGAGGATAAGGGTGATGACAGGCAAAGCTTAAACTTTACTCTCATCATAACTGATGCAGAAAGGAAAAAACAAATATAAATTCATGCCAATTTCTAACTCTAATCCAAACCCTAAATTCCCCGATTTCTAACCCTAACCCTAAATTCATGCCAATTTCTAATCCTAATCTTAATAAAAATGACAATCCAAACTAAATTAATTTACTTATTCAGTGCCGTAGCTATCAAATTACTGAAAAACTATTTTAAAGAATTAGAAAAAATTATGACAAAGTTCTGCTGGAGGAACAAAAGATCAAGAATATCAAGGAAATTTATGGGGAGGAAAATGTGAAGGATTTTCACAGTATCAGATTTTAAACTGTACTACAAAGTAGTGATTATAAAAAAACATAGTATTGACTAAGAGATAAATGGGTGGATCAATGGAATAAAGTTGGGATACATGGGAACAAAAACCCACTACTTGTCCAAAACTGCTGGGAAAATTGGAGAACAGATTGTGAAAAATTAGGTTTATTGATCTCATCTCACACCCTATACCAAGACAAATTCAAAATGGGTAAATTACTTAAATATAAAGAGGGAAATTATAAGTAAATTAGGTGAATAGTATGAATAGTCTGCCTGTCATATCTTTGAGAAAGGAAAGAATTTAACACCACGCAAGAGATGCATTACAAGACGCAAAATGAATCATTTTGATTATATTAAATTAAAAGCTTTTTTGTTTTTTTTTTCTGTTTTTTTTGTTTTGTTTTGTTTTACAAACCAAACCAATGCAATCAAAACTAGAAGGGAAGCAATAAACTGGGGGAAGGTGGTGGCGGGATTATAACAAAAATCTCTGTCAATGGACCAATTTCTCATATTTATAAGGAACAAAGTCAAATGTACAGGAACTCAAGCCATTTCCCAATTGACAAATGGCCAAGGGACATGTTTAGGCAGTTTTCAGATGAAGAAATCAAAACGATCAATAATCACATGAAAAAAATGTTCTAAGTCACTCCTGATTAGAGAAATGCATATCAAAACTACTCTGAGGTACCACCTCACACATAGCAGATTGGCCAGTTAAGGAAAGTAATAAATGTTGGAGGGGACTAATGCATTGCTGGTAGAGCTATGAATTGATCCAATCATTCTGGTAGGCAATTTGGAATTATGCCCAAAGGGCATTTTACCAGAAGTCATTTAGACTGCCTGCCTTTTGATCTAGCAATACACCTACTAGGTTTATACCACAAAGACATAAAAAAGAGTTGTACAAAAATATTTATAGCTGCACTCTTTGTGGCATCAAAAAAAATTGGAAAATGAGGGTGTGTCCCTCAATTAGGGAATGGCTGAAAGATCTCCATGAATTGACACAGAGTGAAATATACAGAACCAGGAGAATGTTGTACAGAGACAGATACATTGTAGGACAACTAATGTAATCAGTTTTGCTACTAGTAGCAATGAAATGATCCAGGACAAGTCCAAGAGAAAGAACTGTGTGGGCAAAGAAAATAGAAGAAAAATATAATTTATTACTCGTTTAGTTGGGGTTTGGTTTAAAAGATTATTACAAAAATGAATAATATGGAAATAGGCATCAAGAGATAATACATGATAACTCAGTGGAATTGCTTGTTAGTGCCAGGAGAGTGGAGGGAAGAGGGGAGGGAGAGAACATGAATCATGTAACCATAGAAAAATATTTTTAATAAATTTTTTTTAATTTTTTAAAAAATAAAAGAAAATGGTAAGAAATACCTTTGGAGCAACCAAACAGACAAACTTCAGAAATACCTGTTCCATCTTCTTTGGTAGACAAGGAAAAGCTATAGATGTCTTTTATCCTAATGACATTTCATTGCATTCTCAATTAAGCTAGCCCAAATCTGACCTAAACATAGCAGCAAATTTCCAGATATTTCTTTTTTCTTTAATTTTAACATATTTAGTTTTATAAACATTTATAGCAGTATCATATTTCTTCAGGATGAGTTTCAACATATTCTGGTAAAGCTTTCCCTGACCATCCTGGATGCAAATACTGATGGAAGAGTAGCATGAAACCAATAGATAGCAAGTAAGTTATGATGAGCTGTAGGGCAATTAATGTATCACAGCAATAGAGAACTGTTTTTCCCCCTTGCAACCTAAATACCACAACCATGATTATATTTTCTATTAATCGGACACTATAATGTCGAGCCATGTGACCCCAGTTCTGTGATTTATCAATTAATTCTCTATCAGCCAACTGCAGTTTTACTGCTGACCAGCAGGAGAAATTGATGCCTGCATATAGAATAGTGACTAACATAAGCATGACAAGAGTGCCCACCTGGCTAATGTTTTCAGTACTGTTAGGAAATTTAGCACCACTTATCAAAAATTCAACCCAGGGCTCCAATAGGAAAAATGTCAAGTCACCTAACATGAAAGGCACAGCTCTCAACTTTAAGGATACACCAAAGAGCACCAGAATTATAAGCCGGGAAGTTATCTCCAGACAACGCCAGATGGTGATACAGATGAATTCTAGAGGGTGTAGGTTGATCTTATAATCTTTATACTTGAGTTGAATGGCCAATATATTGCAGACGATAGCCCCATAGGTAGTAGATATCAGGGCAAAGATCATCAGCACTGCTGTAAGAGAAATAGAAAAGAGGAAGCGGTAAGACAATTTCTAAAAATGGATGATGAAAATGTTTCTTAAAAAGATAGCATTTGTCATTTGATTCTTGGGCTCCAAGCAAGTAATTATGAATATTAACTTACAAAAATGAAAAAAAAAACAAGACAAAATTAAATTTAAATGGCCAGTGTCAATGGAATATAAATTTTAGTTTTCATTTAAAAAAAAACAGAATTTAAGAGGATAAGGTGAAGCAGAAAGGACTATGAAAAGGTGGAAGAATGAAAAATTTGGGGAAATGTATAGTTGGAAATATATGAGGAGCTAAAAAAAAAAAAACTTACTGAACAAAAAGAGAGCCAGAATTGACCAAAGAGAAGGTTAAAACTAAAAGAGTAGAAAAGAAAGTATGGTAGAGAAGAACTAAAGTTTGAAAGAAATAGCAAAAAATAGAGAAAATCTTGAAGAAAAGAAATACTTGAGGAGATGGAAAAGAAAGTATGTAAGAAAAGTTGGTAACAGAGCAAAATATCATTAAGATAAGCAAAATGTCAAGGTATTAACAAAGTGAGGGGGAAAACCCCTACTATTCCTGAGTTGGAGAATTTTTCTTTACCATTTCTCCAAGAAAGACATAGATAAATGTTACATTAAATCAGGTCCACAAGCATTTAATAGATGCCTATTTAAGTCAGGTCCTGTATTAATCTCTGGAACTACAAAGAAAGGAGAGTCAAAATGTACAAACATATATAAATAAACTATACATAGGATAAACTGGGGGAAATAAAAAGAAAAATATTAAAGAAAATTGGGATTCTTTTAAAAGTGAGATTCTTAAGGCACAATGAAAGGAGCAGATCCAGGAGAACATTGTACACAGAGACTGATACACTGTGATACAATCGAACATAACAAACTTCACTAGCAGCAATGCAAGGATCCAGAGCAAGGCCGAGGGATTTAAGAGAAAGAAAACTAGACACATTCAGAGGAAGAACTCTGGGAATAGAAACACAGAAGAAAAACAACTGTTTGAACACATGGGCTGATGGGGATATTATTGGGGATGTAGACACTAAAAGATAAGAGCCACTTCCTAGTGCATCCCTAAAGAATATGAGTTAGGCTGTTTCTGGAGGATGAAGTTGAAGCTATTAAAAGTCATATTAAAAAATGCTGTAAGGGGCAGTTGGGTAGCTCAGTGGATTGAGAGCCAGGCCTAGAAATGGGAGGTCCTAGGTTCAAATCTTGCCTCAGACACTTCCCAGCTGTGTGACCCTGGAGAGAAGGGTGCATATAAAAGATTTTGCCTTACTCTACTTACATTAATATTGCCATGAAAATGGTTCTGCCATTTTAGAAAGCAGTTCTAAACTATGGCCTCAAAGCTTTATTTTTTTTAATTTCTCAGAATGAATGATGTCTATTGATGTTCCAAGGCAGAAGAGCAATAAGGGTTAAGCAATGGGAGTTAAGTGACTTTCCCAAGGTCACAGAACTAAGAAGTGTCTGTGTTTAGATTTGAATCCAGGACTTCCTGTCTCTGGGCCTTGCTCTCAATCTACTGTACCAAGCCAACCACACTCAATCCCCACCAACGTGTTGTATTATTTATTCGATGACTTGGAGAGATACTATTACTACAGCTCTACCCCTAAAGTAGTAAGGAAAAAAAGAGTCTATATAGACAAAAATATTTATAGCATTTTTTCTTTTTTCTATTAATATTTTTTTTCTTTCATTATATTAAATAAATTTTTAACCCTCATTTTTTAAAGTTTGAGCTAAATTTTCATCCTCTCTCCCTATATCTCCCCTCCTTAAGACAGCAAACAATCTAACATATTTTGCATGCATAATATATATTTTGTCAGGAAGGTCCCAACGCTCTTATACTTGATTGGATTTTAGTAATAGTGATAGGTTTAAGATAATATTGTGATTCTAAATTGATTAGTATAATTCCATTATAATCTTAATTAAAATTAGTAGAATTTGTAGAACTGCTTCTAAAGGGATTTCCAACCCCTCCCTAAGTCATATTTCCCTTCTATCATGAGATGCTGACCATATAAGTTTCAGATCCTGAAACACTGCATCATATCCTGATATGGTGTAAGTATGCACACCCTTTCCTATTTGGAAATAATCATCTTTCCCAACTTGATCAGATGAGCCCTGAGGTAATGGTCATCAGTATTTCTTAAAAAAGGATATTATCTTGTGATTTGACCATTAGACAAATATGGGTTTTCCTAAATGAACTAATCAATCAGCTTTGTAGTTGGGTAACAGTTTCTAAAAAAGATCTACATGATGCTGTGTCATGATATAAGTCATAATCCTTATTTGGAAATATTCATTTTGTTATAACCATTTTGGGTTATAAACCAGGTTCCTGCTGCCAGGCATTTGTCATCTGCTGGTTTCTAACTCTTTAATTGGCACTCGGTGTCATTTCCAATAAACTCTAAAATATTGCCTTGACTTGGAGAAATTTGGCTTTTTGACTTTATTTACTTAAATTGTTTAAATTGGGGTGGTGGGTAAATTTCCATGACAGTTTTGGCAACCACAAAGGGACTCGGATGATAGCCCTGTCACCTCCAAGAAGACATTGATCTCAAAAAGGGTACTCGTAGGATCCATTTCTTTCCCATCTCTGTTTCTGTGTGAGGGGAGGCTTGAGGCAGGCAGACAGAACCTCCTTGAGTTCCAAGGACCCTGACAAGCAAGGTAAGGGTTCTGGTTTACTTGAAGGCTGCAGACTTATTTTCCATTTTCTTCCATTAGACTTAAAATTTGATATAAATCAGAAGTGTTTGAAAGGGAGGAATTAAAAGACTTTTTTCTTTTGAATTAAAGAATTGTTGAGTTAATAAGGCAGTTTCATTGTATTTCTGGGCTAAATAATATGAATTAGTAGAGAAAATTAAAGAGTAGAAACTCTAGGTTGCTTGCTTAAATGTTCTGTTCTCTTGTAATTGAGACTTTTGAGTTTTGAATGAAGGGTGAATAGGCTCCTTGAACAAGTAATGTTGTGTTTTTGTTTTCTTAATTGGTTCAGGTTTAAAAATTGTGTTTGATTTATGCTTAGGCAAGAAGTTTGGGGAAGGTGAGTGGGTCACTTGCTGGGTCTATGCCTAGGGGACTTTCATCTTGGATTGTAAAGTTCTCATTCACAGTTGTAGTTTCTTTTTTGTTTGTTTTATTTAGTTTAGTGTATAGTGGAACACTACAAGAGAATCTGGAACTCCCAAGGGGCCAGTCAGAGTAGTGCTGGTCTTGTAGCCAAAAATACTTTGCAAAGATTTTTCAGCTTTAACTCCCTGTTTGAGTGTTCCTGAGAAGCCTTCACCAATATTGGGATGTGAAGCATTCAACCCCACAGCAAACATGCTGTTTCGTGCATCACATCAATAAATGTCTCTTCTTGACAAGCTTTATGTCCCTAATGGGAGGGACACCTCCCATATATGGGCTCTAGACTATTGAGGGGACCGATTCCAGAAGGTTCCCCTGAGACCAGTGATGGGCAAACTTTTTAAAGAGGGGGCCAAAGGAAAGGAAATGCTCATCTGTCAATCTGTTTCAAAGGCAACTCTTTCAAAGTTTCATTGTATTGTGTCCTATTCACTGTATTCTTCAGATTAGGAATAATGTCAGGGCTAGATAGAACATTTTAGGGGGCCACATCTGGCCCATGGCTGTAGTTTGCACTAGACCAATTTTTAAAAGCTTGGGATAATGAAGAACTCCCTGTTGAAAAAGGAAAAGATAAGGACAAATCTATTATCTATTAAGTATTGTTGGTTTAAAAAGCCCTTAACTTCTGGCCAAATTTGCGGATCTAGAAAATTGGAAATAACTTGAAAGTTTAGAAGTTAAAGTAATAAAAAGTTATTTGAGCAGGAGATGTGAAGAAAATTTTATTTTTGAGAATTTTTTCCCTAATTTGCCTAAGTTTGAAAACAAGATTTCAAACATCCTTTACCCCCTCCTTCTAGCCATTCTGAAACTGGGAGGGACAAGAGCAATGTCCAAAACTAGGAACCCAGCCAAATGTCTGGGCAAGACTTCAGTGTCTGGGAACACTGCCAAGATTTAAGTGAAGAATGTAGACTAGGAAAAGAATTTGGACTTTTTGAATCCCCATTTTCAAAAATTGATCAGGCAACCAAGGGATTGTTTTCTCCAACTATTGATAAGACCCAAAAGGAACCAATTTCTCTTTTTCCAGGCCATAGTGAAGTGTAACAATAAAACTAAGGGGAATGTAAGGATGAATCACCTATGAAGCTTTATGACAGGCTGTGTAAGAGTGCTAAAAAGGTTAACCCTAGGGATGGCAGAGTAATCAATGCTATGCTTGTAAACTAAGTACTGTCCAGACTGGCATAAGAAGCTAATAGGCCAATTGAACATATACAATTACTTTGTATATGTTTGAAAGGAAAGACAAAGAGAAAGGTAGAGAACCTGCTTCTAAGCCTGGAGAGGAATTTAAGGTATTGTTAGCTCCACTTCAAGAAAGACAATAGCCTATAGCATAGTACTTTTAGGGGGAAAGAGTGTGTTGTCAGAGAAGGAAGGATTTAGCAGATGAGAACTTTAGGAACAGACATGTAACTTCCTGGGTGAAAAACAATAATAGAAACAAAATTAAAGGTTGGAATCCACAAAAACAACGGGAAACTCAAATATAGGGATTGGAATTTTTAGAACAGAGATGCTGTCCCCAAAATGAAGAGACCTTTCCAGCATGATGGGGGGAGGGAGGGCTTCACACTCACAAGGCAGATTTTCCAGCTGCCAAGAATGATTCTGAAACTGTTACCATTTTTTACCACCCTTCCTGTTCTAGCCTCTCCCCTTTCCTAAGTGGATTTGTATATTGTAAGTGTTAAGATTACTTGTCTAATTAATACAGGAGTGTCACTCTGTTCTTAAATTATTCCTAAGGATAAAGAAAGTATAGTGTATTCGAAATAAATGGTAAAGATCAAGTAGTCTCCTTATGGTCTCCTCTAGAAGTGAATATTGGTTCAATTATAATAATGCATTCTTTTCTATGAATAACCTAATCATTTGTCAACTAACTGGGTAGAGATTTAATGTGTAAATTAAATATCGTCATTCATCTTATGCTTGACAACAATCATGTATTGAATGTACATGAAGAAAATTTGTTAACTCCTATTTTTGTGAATGTTTGAATAGTCTTGTTTTGTAAAGGTTCCAAGTGAAGACTGTCTTGTTTTTGTAAATGTTTAAGTGAATAATGTTCTGTTTTTGTAAATGTTTTAAGTGAATACTGTACTAAGGATTTGCCTGAGGTCTCTTCTGAGAAAGAGGATGATTCATCCTATTCCTGATTCCTTACCTCAAGAGGTTTGGGCTACTTCCTCTACTGATGTTGTGTTTAACCCCATTGTGACATGGGTATTTGGCAGAGATGGCAGAGATCCTGTACCCCTTAACTTAGGCAGACTGTGAACAGAGGAATTCCCTTCCCCCTTCCTGCCTTGTGACTCCCAAGGCAAAGACCATTATCCTTGGAATTCTTTTAAGCTGAGATATCTCAGACATCCATCTGCCCCAAGCTATGAGGGTCACTCCCTATGTCTCCAGGCAGACCTCCCCCCCCATCAGAAGACCAAATCACACACCGAATACCTGAGTGTTTACCATTCTAGAATCACATCCCCATCATGACACAGCATCACGTCCCCACGACTATAAAAGTATATAATCCCCAGGACTGAGGGATTCAGGGAGCAGCCTTCCATGGCTGTTCCACTCATGCTGTCTTGCTGGCTACTGATCCTATCTTACTAATAAATCTTTCTTTTAACTTTTAAGCTAAGCTTGGAGTCCTCTCATTCTTGAGAATGATTTCCTTACCGAACTCAGGGGTTCACCATTTGCTTCCCCTATAACAGTTGGCGCCCAACGTTTTTGGCTCTCCTGGAAGCTGCTCCTGTTTCCGGATTGCTCATGAGGATATAGCTTCTCAGGTAGGAAGGATCCTTTCTTGGACTCCTGAAACCCCCATTTTTGGGTGATATCTTTGTGGGTCTTCTCTTCGCTCTTGCTCCCATAGGGGAACTTAAGGTCGTTACCCAGGTTCTCCTCAGTGTTTATGCACTGAGTTGTAGGTTCTCCCTACACTGTGTAGTGCTGGGCAGCAGGTTTTGGATTTTCTCCTCAGTGGAAACTGTGTGTGACTCTGGGTTGCAGGTTTCTCCTCAGTATACACTGCGTGCAACACTGAGTGGCAGGTTGGGCACCTTCTGTGGACGCACAGTTGGTTGCAGGTAGTCCCACTACCGGGGACTGAGTTGCAGGTTTCTGGGTTGCAGTTGGTTTTTTTTGTTTGTTTTGTTTTGTTTTTTTATTTTTTGTCTTTTTGTGGGTTTGGCCCTTTTTCCACACCACTATAAGACAGAGACAGAGCATACCCCAGGATTCCCCTTTGGGGTTTGTACTTGAAAATTGGGACAAATTGACTTTAAAAAACTTGAGCAAAAAGAAACTGATTTTTCTTTGTAATGTAAAATGACCACATTACAGCCTAGATAAGCAAGAAGTATGGCCTATCCATGGTACCCTAAATTCTAATACCATCATGCAGTTGGATTTGTTTTGTATGAGGATGGGGAAATGGACAGCATTTCCCTATATAAGAATTTTTGTAAATTTAAACTAAAATCCTGAACTTAAGAGGCTCTGCCTCACCACACCTTTGCTTGCCCCTACTGGGAAGAGCAGCCTAAAGGATAATTTGAAGGATTTAGCATTAAATGGCACTTTCATGGCCCTTAGAAACAGAGAGAGATAACATCTCTTCCTGCAGAGATACCACCACAGCTTCCCCTTCCCCCCAATCTCCTGGGAACTTCCATCCACCCCAGATTCCTTTGTTCCCTCAGCTCCAAAACCTCTACTTTACCCTTCAGGCACAGAGCTGAAGGCCATGTCCCAAGCCACTCCTGGTACAGCCTAGCCCACCCCACACCCGGAGCCCACTGAGCTATGGTGAGAGGGCTCACCTTCTCCCCATGAGAGAGATGCACTCACTAGAGGGGTTGGCTTGGGTACAGGTTCCTTTCTCTATGAGAGATCTATCCCAGATTAAGGAGAAGTTGGGTGGGTACTCTGAGAACCACACCAAATTCATTGAAGGTTTTAAATACTTCATCTGTCTTGGTCAGACGTGCACATAATTCTTGCTACTTGTTGCACCCCAGATGAAAAGAAGCAAATCTGGGACTTGGCCATAGCAGTAGGAGATGAGAAAGCCTTAGGTGGCACATGGGCAGGGGTCCCTGGCACTACTGATGTCCCCGTACAAGATCCTGGATGGAATTATGGAAATGAGAGCCACTGTAGGCAAAGAAACCACATTAGACTGCATTTTTCAAGCCATGGAGAGAGGCGTAAGGAGGAGAGAACATTACAGCAAACTTAGGAAAGTTACTCAAGGTAAAGAAAAAAAAATCCTGCTCTCTTCCTGTCTGGGCTAATAGAAGCTATGAAACAATATACAAATGTCGACCCTGACACTGATGAGGGCCATTTTATAGGACAGTCAGCACCAGATATCAGGTGAAAACTGCAAAAGCTTGATCTGGGACCCCAGAATCCAACTAACCAATGACTAGATGCTGCTTTTAAGGTGTTTCACAACAGGCACCAGGTAACAGAGGAAGGACACACCCGTGAGAAACTGTTTGTAGCCTCTCTCACTCCTTTGACCCGTGGGCAGAAGCCGAGGGAGGGGCTCTTGCCATGCCTGTAGACCAGGGGTATGGCTCTCAAGCCAGTGCAGGCAGAGCCCTGTGCCTTCCGCCTCCATCCTCCTACTTCTGCAGGCATTTATGGCTCTCACTGCCAAAAAGGTTGCCGACGATTGCTGTAGACAGTATGGGCATTGGTCACGGGATTGTCCTTTAAAGGAAAGACCGCCCTCGTCTCTGTGCCCAGCCTGTGGACAACAGGGACACTGGAAACGTCAGTGTCCCTGCTGGCAGAGACCCCGGTGACTCAAGAGGCATACTCCTATCTTCCAGTCTCCTGAAGACTCAGAAAAGGGGTGCCCTAGGGCTGGCTTGCTCCCTGTTTCCATCACAATGGCTGAACCCAGGGTTAATTTTGAGGTGGAAGGTAAGCGGACTACGTTTCTCAAAACAGGCTTCACAAAATGGTCCTACATTACCTTTGCAGTATTAGGTAATTGGGAGAAAGGCTGAGATATGTAGATGTAGGGATACTCTAGCTGGTGCCCATGAGGACAGACTATCCCAACATACATTTCTGGCCATCCCTTCTTCAATATGTCCTTTATTAGGAAGAGACATAATGGAGAAGCTAAGTTCTAAATTTTCCCTTATCTCAACTCAAAGTCCCCTAGACACTCCTTTGCAAAGACCTCCCACTATCTCAGGGGTCGGCAACCTTTTTTTAGCCATGAGAGCCATAAACGCCTTCTTAAAATATAATTTCATGAGAGCCATACAGTGCTCATAGTGCACGTTCCTGTAATAGCGCCTGAAAAAAAATTGACTTTATGGCTCCTGCAGAAAGAGCCATATCTGGCCCTCAAAAGAACCAGATATGGCTTGCCAACCCCTGCACTATCTCATCAGAAATCTGGGAGAAAGTACCTTTTATTGTTTGGGATTGAGTTGTGCAGGGAAGAGGTACTAACTTATCCCTTGACTCTCCCCTCCTGCCAGTGAAAACACCCAATGGGATTGGCCTTTTGGTCCAAGACCTTGGGCATATTATTGAAGCAATAATTTCTGTGCACCCCATTGTTCATAACCCATATACAATAAGATTCCAGGAAACTCTCAGGGGTTTTCTGTGATTGACTTGAAAGATGCTTTCCTCTGCATACCTCTACACCCAAAGTATAGATTCCTTTTAGTGTTTGGGTGGGTCTTCCCCTCAGATCCCAGACCTCAAGTCACCCTTTCACTGGACCTCAGAGACAGCCTGCATTACTTTGGTGCTTCCCTAGAGTTGTAAAACTGACTAACAGCTCCATTTTACAATACATTAATGACCTCTTGATTTCTAGCCCATCAGAGGCTGCCTGTGTCATGGACATAATTTCCACCTTAAAATTCCTAGGATTTGTAGATAAGAGAAAGCAATTTGCCCTCAGCGTTTTAGCTCTGTACCTGGGACCTGATCTGAGGACAGTGGCTCAGACTAATAGCACTGGAGCTCCCAGACCCCCTCCTCTCCCTAAGCCCATCCAAAGGAGAGGTGAATCACTGGGTGAGAATTGGCAGATCGATTTCACCCACGTGCCACCTTGCAAAAGGTGCAAGACCCTAAAAAGATCCCTCACCAAAATATGTGAGGAAGCAAAAGTTGATTGGATCCAAGCTCTCCAAATAGCCCTTACTAGAATCATACTTGCTCCTGGAGCAGATTTAGGACTAAGCCCATTTGAACTGCTGTAGGAGAGACTCTTTCTAACCTCTAATGTTCTTTTAGATACAGAAATTATTCACAGTTTTGTTTGGTTTTCTAAACAATTCAGGCAGATCCACCAGCTTTGGAGGGAATATACTAACAAGATCCTTCCCAAAATCTCCCAAGGGAGGAGAAAGAGGAATCCCTCCATCCAGCCATACCTGGAGATTTGATATACCTGAAAACCTGGAGTAGATAGAACCAGCTAACATTCCAATGGCAAGGGCCCATCACCTAATTTTGTCCACTTCCATAGCAGTAAAATTAGAGGGGCAGAACACATGGACTTATACCTCTCGAATTCCTCTTCTGCCAGAAGAACAAGCCTAAGGACCCTCCGGAATGGGTAGACCCCGTCCCCTTTCCTCCTGGAGGAGTAAGCCTCTTACTCCTTTCCTTACATTTTTCTGTTTCTTTAAATCTTGCCAGCTGGACAGAAAACCCCCTGATTTAAACCCTGCGATTTTTTTTAACATTATCACTTCTCTAGTTGCTTTTAGGATGAAAGCTCTCACTCATTACGGAAGATGCCCCTCCCACCCTGGATCTCTGGACATTGCCTGAAGAGACACCTCTCTCCCTCTAACTTAGGCAGGGCCAGCTATACAACCATACCCAGCTTTGAAGAAGCTACAGAAGAATGAGACCTTCGTCCCTTTTCCCTTAGATATTTGGAGGAGGGGAGATGACATAGGCATTGTGCAGAAATGGCAGAGACCCTGTACCCCTTAACTCAGTCGGGCTTTAAACAGGGGAATTCCCTTCCCCCTTCCTGCCCTTGTGACTCCCGAGGCAAAGACCATTATCCTTGGAATTCCTTTAAGTTGAGACTGACAAAGAGATAAACCCCCTTGATATCAAGTCTGAGACACACTCAGACATCCATCTGTCCCCTAAACTATGAGGGTCACTCCCTATGTCTCCAGGCAGACCCCGATCAGAAGACCAAATCACACACCGAATACCTGAGTGTTTACCACTCTAGAATCACATCCCCATCATGACACAGCATCATGTCCCCATGGTTGTAAAAGTATATAACCCCCAGGACTGAGGGATTCAGGGAGCAACCTCCCATGGCTGTTCCACTCATGCTGTCTTGTTGGCTACTGATCCTATATAAATATAAATCTTTCTTTTTACTTTTAAGCTAAGCTTGGAATCCTCTCATTCTTGAGAATGGTTTCCTTCCCAAACCCTGGGGTTCACCACTTGCTCCCCTATAACACAAGCTTCATCAGACCGAGAAAATGTTATCAAGATAATTTTCATCTGAAGAATAAGGTATAGTGGTGTAAGTCACAATTAGAATATTTGGGCTTTTTATTGTCAACAGGAAAAAGAACTATTTTACCAAAGACGGTTCAGGCTTTGCAGAACCTATGCAGAACTAAGAACAAGAAACAAGTACATGCTTAGGTGCAACAGGTTATTGTAGAACCCCCAGCCTATGGGGAAATTGTTACACCTCTCCCTGAGCCTTTAGAAAATGAAGCCAGAACAACTTGTGGCTCAAAGAGAGCTAGCAAAGGCATTATTGATTGCACCTGCCCTTAGGTTTCCTGACTATTCTAAGCCTCTCACTAAGAGGAGAGGGATGGGATCTGGAGTTCTGACTCAAGCTTTTGCTTTTTCCCAACCACCTATAGTCTAAACATTTTTAGATCAGAGGCTTGCTAGATATGAAGTGACTCTATTAGCTATGTAAATAGAATTAGATCTAGCCCATTCATAGTCAAACTCTACTTACCCTAGGCATAGAGATGATGTCATCCCCACCTCCCTTAGTGGGGAGGGGAGAGGAGTTACCTACACATGACAATAAGTAACAAATCAAGAACAAGGGACTGCCCTTTGGGTAGTCCAAATCAGTGTAGAGGCTGCCATTTGTCCACTTGAATTAGAGGTGGACCCACAGGAAGTGACGAAAGACACGATCTCTTCAAGTATGTTGGTTACTTCCTGTGAAGGAGTTCCCGCTTTGAACTTGGAGCTGAAGGATCTCGGATGAGACCTCAGGCAGCTTCTACTCTGAATGGTCACGTGGGTAAGTTAGGCTGACTTCCTTGGGCCTACCTTGGCGTTTCCAAACTCTACCTTTAAGTAGGCTTCTAGCCTATCTGATTTCTAGGCCTTGTGGCTTGTAGCTTCATTTATTTAGCCTTTTAACCTTCTTTCTCCGGCCAGGCCTCTGCAGGCCTGGACTATCCTCTCCCTCTCTCTATTTCCCTACCTTTTACTTTCCTAATTGTAAATAAACTACCTTAAACCCGATCCTGACTTGGGTCCATTTTAATTACGGAATCAATCTGAATTCCTGGCAGCCACACTTTAATTATATATCTATAAATACCTAAATCTCCCTCTTACATAGCAAATGAGAATCTCACCATAAAAAGATGCAACACCTTAAATCCTTCCACATTAACATGCCTCTGGAAAGTTATGAGCTTGTATACTGTGTTAATAGAATTAGCTCTAGTCCATTCATAATCAAAACTCTACCTACCCTAGATGATTTCATCCCCACCTCCCTTAGTGGGAAGGGGGATGAGTTACCCACACGTGACAATAGGTAACAAATCAAGAGCAAGGGACTGCCCTTTGGGCAGTCCAAATTAATGTAGAGGCTGCCAATTGTCTACTTGAATTAGAGGTGGACCCAAAGGAAGTGATGAAAGACACTATCTCTTCAAGTATGTGGTGACTTCCTGCTAAGGGTGTCCCCACTTTGAACTTGGTGCTGAAGGATCTCGGATGAGACCTCAGGCAGCTTCTACTCTGAACGATCACGTGGGTAAGTTAGGCTGACTTCCTTGGGCCTACCTTGGTGTTTTTCCAAGACTCTACCTTAAATAGGCTCTAGCCTATCTGATTGCTAGGCCTTGTGGCTTATAGCCTCATTTATTTAGCCTTTTAACCTTCTCTCTCTATCCAGGCCTCTGCAGGCCTGGACCATCCTCTCCCTCTCTATATTTCCTTACCTTTTACCTTCCTAATTGTAAATAAACTATCTTAAACCCGATCCTGACTTGGGTCTATTTTAATTACGGAATCAGTCTGAATTGTTGATTCCTGGAGGCCACACTTTAAATATATATCTATAAAATATCTAAAATCTCCCTCTTACAATTTGGCTGACCATGTTTCGGTCTCAAACTTCCTCAATCTTCCTAAATTTTCTTGAATTCTTCTTTACCTTATAACTATCCCCTAAGTCAGCCTTCTCACAGCATGCATTGGAACTGTGATTGATATAAAGCTGCCAGACTAGTGAGATCAAACAGGGGGGCCCTGAAAATTCAGCTAGGAGGCAGTTCCCTTGCCTTAGGGAACAAATAACCCAATTAGCTGGCCTTTAGTTTCACCTGGAAAAAATCCCATTTTTTTTTAGTTGCCTTACTAGGCCTAGCAGACTGCTTTGTCTCGTAGCTAAGCCGCTAGGCCAGGGACACACCTGAATAAGGTTTAAAAGAAGCCCTGTTCCTCACCAAAACAGAAGGTACTAGACTCAGCATATTAGGTGTTTTTTTTTAGGGAGAGTAAATTTTTTAGGCTACAACTAGGCCTTAGCTTGGTTCTCTATTTTATTTCAAAACTGTGTTTCTAGTTAAAATCTTTAGGGGCAGCTGAGTAGCTCAGTGGAGTGAGAGTCAGGCCTAGAGACAGGAGGTCCTAGGTTCAAACCCAGCCTCAGCCACTTCCCAGCTGTGTGACTCTGGGCAAGTCACTTGACCCCCATTGCCCACCCTTACCACTCTTCCACCTATGAGACAATACACCGAAGTACAAGGATTTAAAAAAAAAATCTTTAGAGGTAAAAACCAAAAGGCTGGTGGGGCCAGCTAGAATTTAAATTGCCCTTTTCCCCAGAGTAGAAGGCACATAGTTTAAAAAAAAATCCTTCAGACTTTTACAACTGAAAAGAGCCTCCCAGAACCAAAATTAGCCTTTGAAAAAACACTCCCAACTGTCTCAGGCTAAAAGCTGTCTACCCTCATAGAACTTAATCTCTAGAACTCAGCCTCAGGCTACAGTCTTTATTTTCCACCAGGCAGGAACAAAAGGAAGTCATTAACCCAAAACAATAAAACTTTAGCCCAACCCTTAGTAAAAAAAATCTACCCATTAGTGACATCCACTGACAAAAGTAAGCTATAGACAGAATTGTAAATTTTCTGGAACAAAATGTGGTTTCAACTCATTAATGATTTAGTGAAGTTCAGACTTTAAAAAACTGGATCAATATTATAGGAGTGACTCTTTTTTTCAGGTCAGTAGTCCCACAAAATACATTTCAAAGGATATTTCTTGCACTGTATTTAAGTGTGATAGTGATAGGGGGGATGGCTTATCTTTACTTCTCCCAAAAGAAACTATCAGAGAAGCTGGATACCACTAGCTCGAGATTGAGTAAATTGGAGGGGAGTATAGAGCATATGAAGAGGAAAGTAGAGCATATGGAGGAGGGCCAAGAGCAACTGCTGGCTTATGTAAAGAACCCTGCCAAGCATTTAAGAAGGAAAAAACATATGAGAAGGAGATTTCACCAGAAGGGAGATTTATTCCCCCATACTTCCTCATCATCAGAATCCTTACATGGGGATGATCCTGACACACCCTCCACTCAAGCCATTGAGATAGATGCTGCCACCCTCCTCTCCAACCTGTACTGCCCCCTCCGTAACCCGTCCAACCCACCCCATGGCCCCTCCCACAGATCAGCCCCCACCCTCCGTGCCACTACTCAGACAGAGACAGGAACTCAAGATAATGCAGTGCTATTTCCCTTATGAGAAGTACCCACTTTTAATACTGAAGGAGACTTGGTGTCTGTAAGACACTTTACTCCCTTCAGCCCTGACGATTTAGCTAGATTTAAAGAAAATGTGCCCACTTTTGAGAAAGAACCATTCATAGTTTAAAAAAAATTAGGCAATATATTCCGAACTTATGACCCTAGCTGGCGGGACGTTGAAAATGTTTTAGATGAACTTCTGACAGTTGCTGAGAAAGAGAGGATCATTACTTGGGCCAGTCATAAAAAAGGTAAAGATGTACCTAACTGGCCCCTCATGGATCCAAAATGGAATTACAATCCTGCAACAGATATTAAGAAATTGCATGAAGGCAGGGAGGCATTATTGATAGCCATGAAAGCCTGTGCTCATACACAGTACACCTGGTCAAAATTCAAGGAAACCAGACAACTTACCAATGAAACTCCCTCCCATTTTACGGACAGGCTGATTGAGGTTGCAGAAATATATTTGGGCCTTGATTTAGCCATGGAACGGGATATTAAACATGTACGTAGGCAATTTGTAAAAAATTCCTACAAAATAGTCAAAGCCTATTTTAAAACTAACTGCCCAACTTGGGAAACTATGAGCCTTGGGGAATTGAGGAAAGTAGCATCCTATGTTTTTAGGGGTCAAGCACAAGAACATGGGAAAAATACTGACTCATTGGATACTTTAAAAGCAGAAAACAAAATGCTAAAAGAAAAACTAAAAAATAAAGGAGAGATTATAGCCCCTCTCCAAGAATCTAACAATCAGCCCACTATCTGTTCTTTCTGTGTAAAAAAGGGCCATGCAATGATGACTTATAGAAATTTCTTAAGGTTTTCCAGAAATAATACCCAACCAAAAGATAACTGTAGGAATAACAACAGGAATAGTAATAACAATAATAATGATGATTCCAGGAATAGCAATTTTAGGCATGATAGAAATGCTAGAAATAAGCCTCGGGATGATGATAAATCATACCAAATGACCCCACAACAGTACATCTTAGGTGGAGCTTGCCCCCGAACTAATCAGGGTGCTAATGCCCCTCGGGGTGGGGGGCCCATGGAGCCCAAGCATCTTTATGAAGGTGCGTGGGGGGGAGGAAGACTTTAGAATCAAAAAAGGAAATCTTTGACTTTCCAGACCCTGATGTTCTAATGCCTATTATCCCCATACATTTTCCCCCAAATAGTAAGGAACCTCATGTAACCCTAAAAGTGGGAAAGTCATATTATGATTGTTTGCTGGACACTGGGGCTCCACGAGCAGTACTGGTGAGCAAGCCAGATGTAAACTGTAATTCTATTGGCTCTTTAAACATAGTAGGGGTATCAGGAACACCTCAAAGGGTCCCAAAACTTTCTCCTCATATGGTAAGTCTCGGACCTTTATCAATTGAACACTCCTTTCTTTTAATACCTGGATCCCCCACAAACTTACTGGGAAGGGATCTAATATGTAAACTTAAAGCCACAATAATTTGCAATCCAGATAGTTCTGTGTCACTAGAATTGTCGGAGGACTCTTTAAACTTACTCCCTATACTTCTCTCAGAAGAGCAGAAAGTAAAGGAGCTTCCCACCTTTGAAATCCCAGATGATATCCCGGAGTCTCTCTGGGTCACATCTTCTACTGATGTAGGTCTACTTAAATCAGCTGTTCCTGTTCACATTAAAAGAAGAGGAGGGCCAGATCGCTCCATTCCTCAGTACCCCTTATCAAAAGAAGCCATTGAGGGAATTACCCCAGTGAAAAATTCACTAATTGAGCAAGGAATAATAATCCCATGCAAGTCAGAATATATTACTCCTATTCTACCTGTTAAGAAGCCAAAATTAGGCCCAGATAGAAAACCCCAATATCGATTTGTTCAAGATTTAAGGGCCATAAACAATCATGTTTTAAAGAGACACCCTGTGGTTTCAAACCCAAACACAATTATTTTTTCTATTCCCAGTACAGCCACTTACTTTACGACCGGGGATCTGTGCTCAGCCTTTTTCTCAATTCCTATTCATGAGGATTCTAGACATATATTTGCTTTTACCTGGAATAATTCTCAGTGGTCCTGGAGGCGTCTTCCACAGGGATATTGCGAGAGTTCATCTATTTTTACACAGATTTTGAGACAAGATACAGATAATATAACATTTAAAAATAGTAAATTAGTTAAATATGTGGATGACTTGCTCCTGGCTTCACCTGATGCTAAAACATGCCAAGAAGATAGTAAACATCTTCTTTTAGAATTACATAAAAGAGGACATAAGATATTAAAAGGAAAAGTTCAGTGGTGTCTCCCCAGAGTAGAATATTTGGGGTTCATCTTGACAGCTGGTGCCCACTATATTGGGCACATTGAAAATATTCAAAAATTGAGCAATCCTACCACTAAAAAAACACTTTAAGAGCAATCTTAAGAGCAACAGGTTTTTGCAGACAGTGGGTCCCTTGCTATGGGGAAATTACTAAACCCCTTATAGCACTAACAAAAGATTCGGTCCCTGAACCACTTAAATTAGAGGCAGAGCACATGTTAGCTCTATCGAATTTAAAACAAGCCATCCTGTCTGCTCCTGCTCTAGGCATCCCAGATTATAACAAACCATTTACTTTATATGTACATGAGCATAGCGGGGTAGCTTCAGGTGTTTTAACCCAAACTTTGGGACCTTACCAGTGTCCAATTGCTTATTATTCAGCCCAGCTGGACTCTATAGCTGCAGGTGCACCACCATGTCTTAGAGGCATAGCTGCCACAGCTCTGTTAGTGACAAAAACTGTTGATCTAGTTTTCGGATGCCCATTAACAATTATGTGCCCACACGAAGTGGAAGCATTACTGCTAAGACATAGAACACAGGCATTTTCTGATCAGAGAATTATGAGGTATGAAATAACCTTGCTAAATAATGAAAATATTACTATAAAATGTTGTACAGCTCTTAATCCTGCCATCTTGCTTCTTGATTTACTAGTTTCAGAAGAACCTTTACATAATTGTGAAACACTAGTGTCCACGACTGAAAAGCCTCAAGACAATCTCCTGGACACTCCTTTAGAAAATCCTGATCTAGTCTTCTTTACTAATGGTTCTTCCTTTATGAAGGATGGCATATGCTACATTTAAGCTGCTGTAGTCACAGAATTTAACACTGTATGGTCAGCTTCACTGCCCTCAAATCTAAGTGCTCAAACCGCGGAACTCATAGCCCTAAAACATGCATGTATAATTACCAAAGATAGAAGGGTAACAATTTATACGTATTCTCAATATGCAGTGGGTATGTTATGGCTCCAGAGAGAATTTTTAACCTCAGCTAGAAAATCTATAGCTAATGCAAAAATTATTAATGAAGTTCTTTCTGCTCTCTAGCTACCCAAAGCCCTAGCTATAGTTCATTGCTCTGCCCATACAGGTGGCACTGACCCTGTCCCTAGGGGAAATGACCGGGAAGATACTACTGCAAATCTAACAACTATAGAAGGGCCTGAATTAATTTTAACATTAACAACCACTGATGACTCAAATTTATCACTTTCCTATGATGAGAAGGAAGTAACAAAATGGAAGCAGAAATTTAAAGCTAAATAGATAAATGGAGTATGGCTGCCCTCTGAAGGAAAACCCCTGCTCCCTAGACACTTTCATCACCAAATTTGCCAATCTGTTCATAAAAATGGTCATTTTGGTACCCAGGACATGGTGGACTCTGTTAAGAGAGTATGGATAGCTCCTGGCATAGCCTCTAAAGTGTGTACAGCTTGCCCTAACTGCCAAGCATATAACCAACATACCTTTTGCGCCAAGGCTTTTGGTGGGCATCCCATTGGCTTACACACCTTTTGAGCATCTACAAATTGATTTCATAACAATGCCAAAGGCTGGACAATATAAATTCTGTCTAGTCATAGTGGATCAACTGACCAGGTGGCAGGAAGCATTTCCTACTGCCTGAGCCACATCGGTCTTTGTTGCCAACGTATTTTTTTTAAATTTAAACATTTATTAATATTCATTTTTAACATGGTTACATGATTCATGCTCCTACTTTCCCCTTCACCCCCCTCACTTCCCCCACCCATGGCCAACACACATTTCCACTGGTTTTGTCATGTGTCCTTGATCAAGACCTATTTCCAAATTGTTGATAGTTGCATTGGTGTGGTAGTTTCGAGTCTACATCCCCAATCATGTCCTCCTCAGCCCATGCATTCATTTTTCTTATATGTTTCCTCTCCTGCAGTCCTTCCTCTGAATGGGGGTAGCGTTCATTACCATAAATCCCTCAGAATTGTCCCGGGTCATTGCATTGCTGCTGGTACAGAAGTCCATTGCATTCAATTTTATCATAGTATATCAGTCTCTGTGTACAGTGTTCTTCTGGCTCTGCTCCTTTCACTCTGCATCAGTTCCTGGAGGTCTTTCCAGTTCACCTGGAACTCCTCTAGTTTATTATTCCTTTTAGCACAATAGTATTCCATCACCAGCATATACCACAATTTGTTCAGCCATTCCCCAGTTGAAGGACATACCCTCATTTTCCAGTTTTTTGCCACCACAAAAAGCACAGCTATAAATATTTTCGTACAAGTCTGTTTATTTATGATCTCTTTGGGGTACAAACCCAACAATGGTATGGCTGGATCAAAGGGCAGGCATTTTTTTATAGCCCTTTGAGCATGATTCCAAATTGCCAGCCAGAATGGTTGGATCAGTTCACAACTCCATCAGCAATGCATCAATGTCCCAATTTTGCCACATCCCCTCCAACATACATTACTCTCCCCTTCTTTCATTTTAGCCAATCTGCTAGGTGTGAGGTGATACCTCAGAGTTGTTTTGATTTGCATTTCTCTAATTATTAGAGATTTAGAACACTTTCTCATGTGCTTATTGATACTTTTGATATCTTTACCTGAAAATTGCCTATTCATATCTCTTGCCGATTTATCAATTGGGGAATGGCTTGATTTTTTATACAATTGATTTAACTCCTTGTATATTTG
>NC_058136.1:79058067-79084630 GCF_016433145.1 Gracilinanus agilis | reverse complement strand
TAGGCTCTAGCCTATCTGATTGCTAGGCCTTGTGGCTTATAGCCTCATTTATTTAGCCTTTTAACCTTCTCTCTCCATCCAGGCCTCTGCAGGCCTGGACCATCCTCTCCCTCTCTTTATTTCCTTACCTTTTACCTTCCTAATTGTAAATAAACTATCTTAAACCCGATCCTGACTTGGGTCTATTTTAATTACGGAATCAGTCTGAATTGTTGATTCCTGGAGGCCACACTTTAAATATATATCTATAAAATATCTAAAATCTCCCTCTTACAATATACAGATGATTCTTCCTTTGTTGAACAGGGCTGTCATTTCACCGGGGCAGCTGCAATTATAGACTATGAGACCTTATGGATACTTCTAACAAAAAGTTTTTCTCTTTTTCAAAGGAAAAACTGTTATCCACTCAGATGCTATGAGAATATGCCACAGGTACTTGTTAGAAGCTATATAATTGCCAAAAGTTTTTACCATCATACATTGCTTAGCATTTAAGAAAAGGAATGATCCTGTGTTCAGAAGAAATGAAAGAGCTGATTTAGCTGCTAAGTTGGCAGTCAAGGATGGTTCAATCTATGCCATGATATTGTAAAGACTGTTCTCCCTAAAGAAAACTTGCCAGAGATCATCTATGAAGATAAGGAAGTGAACATCTGGATTAAGCAGTATGGTGCCAGACAGGCAGGGATCTGGGTAAGTAGTGAGGAAGGCAAGCCATTTCTTCCTAAAAGTTTTTAATCAGTAGGCCTTTTTTGCAATACATACAGGTGGTCACTACAGTGCATGAGTAATGTGGACACAATAAAAAGGGTTGGTTAGCCCCTGGAATCACAGTAGCTTCTTGAATCACCGCTGGTTGTCCTAAATGTTTGGCTTTTAATCATGCCTTTAGAAAAGCTGCATATGGTGGTGGCCCTCTGACCTGTCTCTCATTTGGAGAGATTTTACAAATTGATTTTATAGATATGCCCAAAGTTGCTTGATGGAATTATTGTTTAGACATCATTGATCACTTGACTGATTTTCCTGCCAAAGGCAGATGCTACTTTTGTGACCAAGATTCTTAAAAGAGAAATTATCCCCCCATTTGGTCCTCTAGGTAGGACTGGCTCAGACAAATATCCAGAGTCTATACCAATTTGGGAATATTGCCCCAATTCTACACTCTATCACCCAAAGAAATTAAGCTCTTAATTGGAAAATTGTGTAAAGAAAGGCATCTAAATTGACCTGAGATATTACCTTTGGTTTTCTTTCATTTGAGGAGAAGGCCTTGAGGGGATTGTCATGTCTCTATGAAATGTTACTTCTATACTTGGGGAGACATGACAATTGCCAAATATAACCTGCAACACAGGTTAAAAGGAATTGCACCAAATGAGAACTATCGTTCAATCAGGTCCTATTGATTTTGAACTACGTCATTTCCATCTACTGATTTAGTCTATGTTCAGCGTTCCAGTCTTATTCAACCAGTTTGGAAAAGCCCTTTCCAAGTTTTTCTTACCAACACCTGTCTAAAGTGAAGAGAAAGGACATTTGGATTCATTGTCACATACCAAGTTTGCATCATTTGCCCATTAACAACGGCTTCCAATTTTACATTTAATGATACCAATATTCTCTTTGATTTATCTGATATTGAACCAAATATCAGGTACTCTGATTTTCCAAATATTTCTGGGGAATTTTGTTACAAGTATGTTTCATCCAATTGTTACTTGGATGTAGCCTTTCTGGTGGTGTGGTTTCAATTTGTTTATAACTTATCTGATAGAGGAAATTGGAGAATATACGTTCTCTCTCTCTTGTATTTAATGCCTGTTTCCATGGGAAAGACCTTTACTACTCCTACCACCCAATGCTCAACTGATCACCATACAAAATTTTGAGTGTCATATTTCTTCCCATATATTATTACTTCCCCTCTAATTCAATTTGACACAACTGTGGGAAACTTTTCCTCACTTCATCGGTAACTCCCCATGGTTCAGATGCCCTCCAAATGACACAAATTTGCCTTTGTTTTCAGTCTATGAGAATCCAGTTCCTAAGTCCTTTTTTATGACCAAATTTTCTACTGCTACTGTTCTAACCTTCTTATGTAATCAGTCATGCCATGAGTACTATAAATGTCATCTGTCTTTTTGCACCACCCCATTTTTTTCCTTGCCATTCTTTGTTAAAATGTCAGAAGCAAAGAACTATTCTTACTGTTTTGAGATCAGAGACAATTACTTTCCTCAATGGGTGATCACTGTTGACACTCATGAAGAATGTCATTATATATATATATATAAATATATATATATATATATATATACACACACATAATGTCATATAGTCAGACAGGAAATACCTGTTCCTTTAATGCTTAGGCCTATTCTACTTCCCAATCGAACGCCACAGTACATCTTATATGTGACTCGGCCTTCCTCCTCTTAATCCACTAGTCTTATAAGGAGGGATAATGATAATAGATGGGAAGAAAAATTAAATTACAAAATTGGAAACTGAAAAATTGGGAAAATTGGAAATTGAAAAATTAGACAAGAAAATTTCAGCAACAAACTCTTCACTTAGACTGAATTAATCAACAACAAACATCTCATCCAAAACTGAATTCCACTCTGAACATGCACATAGCACTCCTGTCAAATTCACCATAGATTCGACTAAAACCTGCTATGCTAGAGTCCTTTTTGCCATCTCTACTAGTGTTTAAGTAGTATAATACATTATGTACAATCCACAACTTTTGGGAATTACAGATCATTGTAGATAAAGAATCAACCACTATCTATAGCATTTGGGATCTAACCATTATGTTGAACTTACTATTGTTACCTTAAGTCAGTGATTCCCAAAGTGGGCACCCTGGTGGGTGCTGCAGCAATCCAGGGAGGCGGTGATGGCCACACTTTTTTTTTGTATTACATTCTATTCTGAATTCAATAAATAGTTTCATAATTTCCAGGGGGCGCTAAGTAACGTTTTTTTCTGGAAAGGAGGCAGTAGGCCAAAAAAGTTTGGGAACCACTGCCTTAAGTCCTAGGAAGTGATCGTCTGGGACTTCCTGATGACATTTTTGAGCATGGCATATGTTATCCTGATCTATTTTGCAGGTCCTAAAGGAGTATATACTGTATTATATAAATTCTAATTTAATATTGTTGGAATTCTAAGGACTTTGTCCTTTCCCTTAGAAACATTCTACAGATTATCTTGGAATGAGTATATGGTGACTCCTGAGACAAGTCAACCCACCATGGGATTCTAGCTCTGTATTTACTGAAGCTGTATCTGAATCTATTTCTCTGGAAAGATTACAACATTGATTACCTACTGGTTTTAAAGTCATAATAATCACATACATACATATATGATGGGCTTAGGAAAAGGATGTACCATGGTGTGTAGATGTCAGACCACACTAGATATGACCTGTGACAACTGCCTTCAATCTCTCCTTGATTGTTGTCATTGTCATTTTCTAAGATATGTTGGAACTGGAATCTACACTATTAGAACATCAAAGTGGATTTGTGGTCCTGCAATGTTGTTTTCCTTCTTTCTTTGAAACTCTACAACAACCTTTTTGTGCTTTTTGTCACTATGTACATATATAGTTTGATTTTGATGTTGTATTTCACTCACTTGCTCATAGTCATTTTTCTCTTTGAATATATATGTCATTTAATGACTATTATTGTTCTTATGAATATTAACAGGTTATCTTAGCACAATGGCTACTGATATCCCTGCTCTTGTGGCTGATTTTGTAAACTACAAACTTAAACAAAAGGTTTTAATAACCTATTGAGACTGGATGAGAATGTTTTTGCAGGTGTACCCTCACTAATGCCTCTACATTTGGCCATGCATTCTGCTGGAGATCACTATGAATTCATCCAAAACAACACGATTATTGATTTAGACTATACAAGGAAGCATTTCTTTCACCACAGATGAGATTTTTGAACATGCAATCACCGGGGAACACATAGTGGAATTTTTCTATTATGGAGCTGCTTTTGGTCCCTGCTATATTGGTTCTAAAACAAGTTCACAGATCCAATTAGTGAAGGACTGGAAGGTGACTTACATAGAGACTAAATTGATGGGCTGGATTTACCAAAATGGTGGTTGGGACAGATTTATTATGTTGGAAGAAAGAAGACATCAAGAACCAAATGCTGCAACCAAATGTTGTTGTCTATGGAATTATATACTGTTATTGAAACTTACTAATGCATAATCAATATCCTATCTATTAACATAAGTGTGCCTTTCAACATTATGATATATAATGTTGCCCTGGTTTTAGATTGTAAATGATCCCACAGAAAACTGATAACAGTTTTTCTTTGGATCAGAGGAGGGAGACCCCAACCCTCTTATACTTGAATGGATTTTAGCGATACTGATAGATTTAAAATAGTCAATATTGTGATTCTAAAGTGATTAGTATATTTCCATTATAATCTTAATTAACATTAGTAGATGTGGGAGGCCAATAAGAGAAACAGTCTCAAATAGATGAAAATCTGAGACTCTTCTTTTTGACCCCTTTTATGATCCATACCTTGTCTTTTTGAAAAATATTACAGCCTCTAGGAAAACTTTAAGTTCTTAGTAAACCAGCACTTAATGAGTTAACAGCCCTTTTTTCACTCAGCTGCAGCTATGGGTATATCTCTCTAACTGCTCCAGGCATCCCAAGGTCATGGAGTGGCAAGCTCAGGCAAAATAATTTTTAGATAAAGAGAGGCTCATTTTTAACCTGGAGACTTTTTCTCATCTGGCATTATCTTCATAAGAAAATTCTTTGTAAAACTATAACTTTATTGTGCTTTGATATGACATAATTTCTGTTTTTGCACAAACACAAAGTTTCGGGGGGGGGTTCTTTTGTGTGAAATGAGTCTTGAAGTATATATAATAAACTCCAGCTATGAGCTAACAGAAAGATCTCCCTTGTCCCATTACTTCCTTATCAACTAAGCTGTCTTATTAGATTATATAGATCTCATTATATTGGTGCCTGAACAGGGACATTTGAACAAAGACCTTGGATCACTGGATTCAGGTTAAGATTTGCCCTCCCCCTCAGATAATTCCCAAATTAGGACAGTTTAGTTTCTTCCTGAAGAAGGGCAAGAAATCCAGAGTTTTCGGAACTCTACCCTTAAGGGAAGACACTAGAAGTAAAAGAATAGATTAACAGGATGGGACACTGTGAATCAAAGGAAAGAAATCTTTTTATTGCTATAACTAAGCACACCCTCAGGAAATGGGGAGTAAAATTAATTAAAGAACAGCTCACTAAATTTCTTGATCTTATTCAAAATTGTAGTCCCTTAGAATTTTGGCAAAAAGTTGGCAATAATTTGAAAAATTATTATATTGAGCCCATGCTCAAACTAGAACAAGTGCCAGTAAAAATTTCATCAGCTGCTGAAAAAACAACTTTGTTATCTGGTCAGAATTCAGAGAATGAAATCTTTAAGGTTTCAATTTTAGAATTGGAGGAGGAAGAAAAGATTCATTGTAAATCAAACTAGAGTTTTAAAATCTGAATGAAAAAGCCACTAGGAGTGGACCGTCCTCCACCTAAAAACCTCTCTTCAGCAGAGGAAAGAGAGAAGGGCCTCTGACACTTGGAGCTCCAGCTCCAAAATGCTCAGAAGGAAGGAGATATGTCATTCTGTTTCCCAGTTATTTTAAGAACAGATGAATTGGATGATAATGAAGTAGCTCCTACACAGGAACCTCTTCCCTACAAAGTGATAAAAGAAATTAAAACAGCTTGTGCTTCATATGGTCCTGCTTCTCCATACACTTTAACTTTGGTGAAGACTTTGGGGGGCTTTGGATTACACCCCCTTTGATTGGATGCATACAGCAAGATATTCCCTTTCTGGAGGGGATTACCTTTTTTTGGAAATCAGAATTTGATGAACTGGCAAAATGGAAGGTAGCCATTAATAAAAAACAGGGCATCAGAGAAATGTTACTTGGAATAGATGAATGGGAATTACATGCTGATCAGATTAATTTGCCTAGAGAAGCTTTAATTCAATGTAAGAAGTGTGCCTTAAAGGCATGGAAAAGAATGCCAGTACCTAAGAAACTGTCCACAAATTTGGCTGAGATTAGACAAGGATCAGAAGAAAGATACTCAGATTTTGTAGAAAGGTTAAATCAGGAAGTAAAAAAATACACAATTGATGAATATGCAATCCAGATATTAGTCAAAAAGTTTGCCTACCACAATGCCAATAAGGTGTGTCAGAGCATGCTTCAAAATATTAAACAATCTGGGACTATTAATGACTATGTGAAAGCTTGTGAGAACTTTACTCCAGCATATATGCAGGGTATAGCCATCATGGCAGCCCTGAAAGGAAAAAACATATTCTGAAATAATTAAGGGTCAAAAGCTGTACGAAGCTCTTATTCCAATGCCCCTAACTCTTTGTGTCCCAAATGTGTGAATGTGTGAAATGCCCAGGAAATGTGTCCTTGATCAGTCTGTGTCTCTATATGTTGTGTCTATGTGTCTCTGATGAATTTGAATCTTAAGTTTTATTGTGTTTATATATGATCACAATGGACAGATATGATCCCACCACCAAACAGGTTAAATACTGAGATATATATTTAATTAAAATTACCAAGGATTCTAAATGCATTCTACTGAATTATGTACTGAAGTACAGAAGCGCAATTTAAAACTTTCCTAGCTAATCAGAAACATCAGTTCATCTAAATGCTTAACTGAGAATGGTAAAAACTTTTTGGACTGACACAAGTTGATCAAGGACACATTTCCCGGGCATTTCACACATACTCTGACAAATATATGACATCCTATCCAAAGATCAATAAATTACATCTTTCATTGATAAAGAAATCTGGAGAAAAAGGACAGTTTGTTATTCAGAAAATTGGTTAACTCTAGCAAGGAACTGGCTAAGCTAGGATGAATTCTTGGATTAAATTTGGTCATTGCTGGGGCCGGTGGTTGGCCTCCTTTCCATCTTTCCTGAAATCTCTTATCAGGTAGTCTGTAACCATTTTGATGGAATTTGGAATTACAATTTTTCTTCCAGTGATAATTATTAGAACAATACCATTGGCTTATATTTCTTAATTAGACCCCTTTAAACAGAGAATGGTTCATGAGAAAAATTTAAGCCAAAATTGAATCATCCATGCTGCCTCAGCAAGAAATAATTTTGGAAAGTCAAAAAACATCTCCTTTTTCTCAAAACTCATAGCCCTTTCTCTAATTCCTTAGGATACATGTTTGCTAAGAATTTGAATAGATACTGATGATGTAGTATACATCTATTGACTAATAGAAAATGGAATTTCAGCTAATTTTAAATGTGCACAAAAATTTATATTGGAAAAGTTATCTATTGAGACTTGCAGTGTGTAACATGTGGATTTAAATAATCAAATTTATCAAAAAATGTTTATCAAACTGAATTTGAGGATTGCAAATTATGTAAGGATACTAGTTCATGATTTAAAAGAAATATTTAATCAGGTATGTAGAGTTGTCCTAAGGTATGGAGAGGCCAGATTACAAGTTTTATTCTTCTTTAAGCAGAGATCTGAAAGAATAACTGGTATATGTAGGAAACATTGTTAAGTTTTAATCAGGGACAATTTGGATGTAGTGAAGTTTAAATTAATATTCATTTAGAAGTGATAAATCATCAAGGTTTTAAAATAATCATGCAAATTTTATAAATTCAGTAACTAAAGAGTTAAAGAGCACCGCTGCTTGAGAAGCCTTTTCTACACATAGGAGGGAGAGTCTCTGACTATAATTATAAGAGTGAAAATTATACCAACTCAGACTCAGTAAAATTTTGTAACTTACAGAAATCTGGCTCAATTTAAGTAGTTATCTCTATTTCAAATAATATGCAATAGAATATGCAAAAAATAATTACTATAGCAACTTAAATCTAAGCTTTAAGGTACTAGATCCTAGTCATATTATGTCTCCTATGTTCACTATTTCACCAGTCCTTAAAGGTTAATTGAATAGATTTTATTCTCATATTTGTGATTTGTAGTAATGCATTCAAATCCAGAACATAAAATTATAATAAAATACATAATAATTTGATATCATCGTTAATACGTACTTGATTGTGATGGTATTAATATTATTATAATGTCTTTTACTTTGTAGTGATGTTGATGCAATAACTAATTAACAAACTTATCAATATTATAACAGCGTAATTGAAGAATGCTTTAACTAGAAATATTGATCATCTTAGTAATCCATAGGGACATGAAATAAGAAATTCCAAGGTACCTGGTTGAAAATTTTGAAGTTTTAAATCAATATCTTTGAAGAATAATTTTATATCAAGATCAAAACATAGAAAAAAACAAACTAGAACTCCCAACAAACATATTAACCCCTTCCTTACATTAAATTTAGAACCTAAAGGGATTAGGGTTAGGGTTAGAAATCAAATTTTAATGTGACGTGGACAATAATGTTGCAAACAAAGCTGATACAAATATTGGGTTTTAACAAAATTGTTATTGAATGTTATCAAAACATGTACCTTACTTTGTGAAAAGTGAAAACATGTTTAAATGTAAACTATGTCTATAAGCTATTTGTTAAAATTTTATCATGCCTATTTACAATAATATATAATATAATACTAATATTATGAACTATAAGTTTAAAGTAAATTGACTATCACAATAAGTTAAGTGAATAACCAGGTTACATCGCTAATCAAGATAACAGTAATGAAAACTTAATTCCACGCAAAGTTGTTAATTCTTTTTCTGCATTATTGAAAAGATTCACCAGATTGTTCATACATTGAGAAATTATTGAAAAAGAAAATTTGTATATCATATTTTGTAACATTACAATTTTTTATTGTGTATGTAAATCTTGGAAACCTTTTAAATACTATTGGTAATTACTGTTTAAGGTAAAAGTCACTGGATTTACAACTGATATTACTCATTTATGGATCATTGAATTGGATTCACCATTCAAAAGAAAGTTATCACTGATAAATAATCCCTGACTCTTACCTGAAGTCAAACAATGTTATACTCCTTCCCCTACTTTTGCCATATTCAAAGCAAAGTGACATAATAATTGAAGCCTCAGAAATTTGAATGTATATATAGCCAGCAGCTATGTTCCACTGTTTACTAAAGAAACTGTACATACCCCAACTGATGTTTCAATGAAAGTTAGTACGGATCTCTTGTATGTCAATTTATTTGTATAATTTCTAAATATTAATTGGAATAACATTATAGATACAAAGAAACAAACAATATCCCAGATTTGTAATATGGGGATCGAGGTTTTCTTTTATTCATACAGGAAATGGATCTGATTTTTGGGTAAAAGACATTTCACTAAATCTAAGATATATACATATATAATTTTGATTTGTAAAACTTTTTTTACTTAAAAAACATTGTATTTTTCCATGAGTTTTTAATTTTCTTTTTGCTTTTCCTTTTAATTTTTTTATAGAATAATTGGCTTTTTCACTTTTTCTCATTTTTTTGTACTTGAAGTACAAATTATCAATGTTAATCCTTTTGATTTTACAGTAATACAAGTTTAATATTAATGCATACCCACAAAGCCTTAGGCTATGGAAACCTGCCATGAATTGATTGTGGTTCAGGGTTGCAGCATTTCTGGATTAGAGGCTGGACTTCCTTGAGCTTCATCCTAGTTAAAAACCAAAGGTTGACCATCATCCTGGCTCAAGTGCAGGCAAATCAGACCAGGAAAAGATACTTCCCTTTCTCACAAAAAATTTGGTCCTTTTCTTTCTCTTACAAGTGTGGTAACTTTTTATAGTCCTGGCTTCTAAATGGGTAAATGCACCATTGCTTAAATCACTTTACTTGGGCCTTGATTCAAGGACCTGCTATAAGTTTATTTTTCCCTACATTTTTGCACATAAGACTTTTTTTAAATTTTTAAAATTTCTTTTGACAATTGATTCACACAACACAAAACTCAGCCATGTATTCTTAACTAATCTGAATGTTAGCCTTAACCCTCTTCAAGGGAGAATGTATGTTTTATAATCTATAATGTCGTTTAAATTCTTTTGAGAGTAATTTCAGGATAAGAAATTTGCCATCTCCCCAGAATCCAGACAACAAACCTATTTGGAGAAGATGCCATGAAGATGCCTGCAGAAACCTACACTGCATTGAGAAGATCCAAAATGAACTTTGGAGTGCAGTTACTTGAACTATGGGGAGTTGAATGCATTTGTTTTGAATATACACTTGTATGCCAAAGGGGACTGCCCCCTAATTGGCTTTTTGTCAATGCGCCTAGCAATCATTTGATCATTGGTTTTCTCCTCTTTTCTTTTCATTACCAAATTTGTGTAACTTAAAAGTTTCCCTTGGCCTTTCTAAGAGAAATTCACACAGCCCAACAGGTGGTTGCCCTTTTCAATTAAAAAGAAAAGGGGGAATATGTGGGAGGCCAATAAGAGAAACAGTCTCAAATAGATGAAAATCTAAGATTTCTCTTTTGACCCCTTTTATGATCCATACCTTGTCTTTTTGAAAAACATTATAGCCTCTAGGAAAACTTTAAGTTTAAACTAGGAAAATTTAAGTAAACCAGGACTTAATGAGTCATCAGCCTTTTTTTCACTTGGCAGAGTAAAGCTGCAGCTGTGCAGCTCTCTAACTGCTCCAGGCATCCCAAGGTCATTGAGTGGCAAGCTCAGGCAAACTAATTTTTAGATAAAGTGAGGCTCATTTTTAACCTTGAGACTTTTTCTCATCTGGTATTATCTTCATAAGAAAATTCTTTGTAAAACTATAACTATTGTATAATAAACTCCATGCTCCTAGAGCATGGGTAGGCAACATATGGCTCTCAAGCCATATCTGGCTCTTTTGAGGGCCAAATATGGCTCTTTCTGAAGGAGCCATAAAGTCAGTTTTTTTCAGGTGCTGTTACAGGAGTGTGCACTGTTACAGGAACACGCACTGTGTTGGCTCTCACAAAATTACATTTTAAAAAATGTGGTTTTACAGCTCTCACGGCCAAAAAGGTTGCTGACCCCTGTCCTAAAGGGAGAGCAGAGAAGCAGCTATGAGCTAACAGAAACATCTCCTGTGTCCCATTACTTCCTTATCAACTAAGCTGTCTTTATCAGATTATCTGGAGATGATAGATAGATTTCAAGAAGTAAAATTCATGATTTTTATAAGGATCTCTAACTAAGGCATAGAACTGGTTCTAAGAGGATTTCCAACCCCTCCCTAAGTCATATTTCCCTTCTATCATGAGATGCTGACCATATGAGTTTCAGGTCCTGAAACACTGCACCATGTCCTGATATGGTGTAAGTATGCACACCCTTTCCCATTTGGAAATAACCATCTTTCCCAATTTGATCAGATGAGCCCTAAGGTTAGCATTAGGGTTAGGGTTAGGGTTGTGCCGATTTGACCTTTAAACATATATGGGTTTTTCTAAATGAACTAACCAATCAGCTTTGTAGTTAGGTAACAGTTTCTAAAAAATATCTACATGATGCTGTGTCTTATGATATGTCATAATCCTGGTTTGAAAAATATTCATTTTGTTGCCATTCTAGTATATAAACCAGTTCCCTGCTGTGAGGCATTTGTCGTCTGCTGGTTTCTAACTCTTTAATTGGCACACAGCGTCCAGGTTTATACGGAGGCCTTGACTTGGAAAAATTTGGCTTTTTTACTTTATTTACCTAAATTGTTTAAAGGGGGGGGCGGTGGGAAATTTTTCCATGACAATTTCCATTTAGTCATTTTGCAAAAAAGAACTTGGAAAAAAAAATTTTAAGTGAAGTGATCCATTAGTTCTCTGGAGGTGGATGACATTTTTCATCCTGAATCCTTCAGGAATTTAGGGCTACATGTTACAGCTCACATCATACTGAGAGAGTGGGGTCACAGCATATATGTTAGAATTTTATTTTCAAAAATAAGATCCTACTATTCAAGATTTCAGTTTTCCTTACAATTATCAACTGATGCATAATTATAAGCCTACATATATGTCCATATGTTCATGTGTATGTGAATGACTTTTAGCTACATATACATAAAATGTATGCATACATTCATATACACAGATACACAGTCTTACATCACTATATTGCTAAGACTACCTGCTCACTTTGCATCAGTTCACTTAGGTCTTTCCAGGTTTCTTTGAATTCATCTTTATCATTTCTTATAGCAGTATTATTATGCCATCACAACCATGAATCATAACCTATTCAGTCATTTCCCAATTCATGGACATCTGTTTCCAATCAGAGGGAGTACTTATCAGCCGGGTACTGGTTGAAAATATTTTTGTTTTCATATATACATGAGAAATGATGAAGTAGATAATTTCATTGCTATTTTGGGAAGCATTTTTTGAGCTTTAAGAAAAACTGTATGCTGGAGAACTACATAGACCAATATGCCTTGCACCTCCCAAGTTCCCTCCCCCACTTCCTGACATGTGATTGGTCTATAAATGGACCAATCCTGTGCTGGGGAGGGGCTTTTAAATCAGACTTTGAGCCTGGGGGCTGCAAGGAGAGGGCTTGCCTGATTAAAGATCCTTTTTCTCTATTCTTTTATTTGTTAATCATTACAATATGAACTACAAAGCAAAGTAAATTGAACCAGAACAATTTTTGTAAAAAAAGCATTATAAAGGCAAACAATTTAAATTAGGTTAAATTAAAAGAATTGTGAAGATTTACCAACACAAAGAGCATCAATGATTCCAGAACACTCATGATGATACAGATCCTTACAGAAGAGTGATAGTGTGAGAACTGAGACTTTTTTGGGGGTTGGGGATAGGGGGTTAAATAACCAAAAAAAGGAATTTATTTTGCTTGCATATGCATGTTTATAACATGAGTTGTTTGGGCTGTGTTTTTTTTTTCTTTCTTTTTTTCTCAATATGGCAGGGAGAGAATTCTGATCCTTTTAAAAACACAATTTAAAAATAAAAAATAGATGTGTTAAAATGGAGAAATAGCTAATAGAAATCAAGTTAACTCAAGCATGTTACAACTCACATCATACTGAAAGAGTGGGGTCAGGGCATTGATATGTTAAAATTTTATTTCCAAAAATCATATTCTACTATTTAAGATTTCAGTTCTCCCTATAATTATAACATGATGCATAATTATAAGTCTCTATATATCATATATATTATAAGTCTATATATATGTGCATATGTTCATGTGTGTCTGTGAATGACATACATTTGTATACAGACAACAGAGATATGTATTCGTCCATCTCTCTCTCTGTCTCATATGTCTGTTATCTAATCTCTTCGTCTGTCTATCTATCTTTTGATTTTGGCTTTTGATACTGCTGGTCAAACTCTCACTTCTGCCTGTCTGTCTTCCTGTCTGTCTGACTATATCTATCTGTGTATCTTTGATTTTTTTCCTGGAGTAATTGACATGTAGGCGTGTGTGTGTGTGTGTGTGTGTGTGTGTGTGTGTGTGTGTGTGCGCGTTTTGTGTTTTTAAGTTTTTCCCTTGAATTCAGCAAATTTGTCTCAGTGAATAACCTCACAAAAAAAATGCAAATTCAACTAATGAATTTCCGAACTTTAGATAATCTTAGAAGAATCTCAAAAAGATGCATAGTTTTTTAGTTTTCCTGTCAATGTTGAATTAAAAAGTACTTTAAGTTTTATTAATTAATCTTTATTACATATTCTCAGGTTCAGTATATCAATATGTCATGTGTTGGCATAGGAAATTAAATGGAAATTTGGGGGGAGTTTTATAGACATAGTTGATCAGATGATGGAGAAAAAGTTTAGAAACTTAACCCAAATTAGACTTCTTCGCAGCTAAGAAGGGAAGCCCCAAACTTTTTACCTAGATTTTAAAGAGTGTGTGTATGTGTGTGCACGCACAAGCTATCCTTCTACCCCCCTCAATGTGGAAAGGATATCATGAATATTGGTGGCATGCTGGCATATTTTAAACTAATTAATAGTGAATGGCTTCAATATTTTCTGAATAATTTCTCAGTATCTTAGGGGGGAAATCTGGATGACACAACAAATAAAGTATGGATTTGAAGCACTTGGGAATTTCTGAGGTATAAATGCTCACAATGAAAATTTAACTATCAGTTCTCTTTGGGTAACATAAGCTAGGTGCAGCACATATTTTGACCATCTCCTTCACACAGAGGAAGTAAACCCACCCTTTTGTCACTGGTGGTGTGGTCCCTTCTAGCTCTTCGGATAAAGGCAGAGAGTTGGATATATACCTAATACATAAATAAGCCAACCAATACACTAATTAATTCAGAAACAAAAAACAAAACAAAACAAAACCATGAATGAATGGTCTTTTGCCTGAACTTCAAGCCTTGAAAAAGTCAGTGCTGGTTTTTCCTTTTGTTTTACCATCCTTCTATCATTCCAGTTCCCCCAAAACCTTGTCTCACACTTTTCTGAAAATCCTGAGGCCATTCTCCCATGAGCTCCCTCTTCTTTCCACTTCCTCTTTTCCTATATCTTGATGCCATCTGGTACTCTCTCCTCCATCCTTGTCTTACATGATGAGGTGACCTTACTCTTTTTATGGGGCTATTCCATCTATTTGTACAAGTGATCCCCATTCAGTATCCTTTCCACTAACAGATGGCCCCCTCTGTCATCCCCACCTTGTCCACAATGTTTTTCTTCAAAGTCTTCTCATCTATTAGCTTCTTCCCTGATATCTACACACAAATCCTTGGCCCCTTATCCTGAAAAAAAAATTCCTCACTTGACCTGAATTTCTTCTTTCCTTTCTACCCAATTCCTCTATAAAGGCCTTCTCATTTTCTCACTTCTTACTCTCTCCATGTGGCTTCAGACCTCATCATTTTGCCAAAACTGTCTTTTCCGAAATTACTAATGCTCTCTTGGTTACCAAATTCAATAGCTTTTTCTCAGTCTTCATTCTCTGTGATCTCTCTCTTTGATTTTGGCTTTTGATACTGCTGGTCAAACTCTCACTTCCCAAGTGAGGTTATGCAGATATAAAGACATTTATTTTCCCAATTTCATGTAATAACAAATTTCTACATATGTCTTTCCTCTAGGTTTTTGGAACATCCTTCTCTCTTGATTCTCATCCTACCTGCAGGACTATGGGGACAAATCTGTTCTAGGATGCTCTGTGACTATCTCAAATGTTGTGGTGGGAAGTTAGGGGTCCCAGATTCTAAATTATTTTGAGGAGTTTGGCTGCAGTAGAAGACCAATTTTTTCAAGTTCTCCTGTCATTACCCAGTAAGAATGATAAGATACTCAGGTTTCTTGAATCCTAGGTTTCAGATAACACAACTTACCTCTACCCCAGGGAAGTTGACGTGCTGTAAAGGTGACATATAGCTGGTACATTAGCTGTGGCACTGACCCCAGGAAGGCTTGAATCAATGTCATTCGTTTGAAGAAATTAGAGTGCATGATTAATAGCTGTATTGAGTAGGCAATCTCCCATTGCATTGTCACATCAGTACCATTTTGGAATACCTTTGTTCGTGATGTATTAGCATAGGATTGGTCTTTTTCACGTTTCTGTTTCTGTTTCTGTTTCTTCAGCAACTGAAGATATATCACAATAGCTTCCAGACATCTGGTGTAGAATAAGTCATCATGAGAATTTAATCAAGGTTTCTCTTTGGTATATTGAATGGATGGAAATGCTACTTTCATAACTTCTTTTAGTAGGTAGCCTTTTATCCTTACTGTTCCTGAACACTTACTAGTTTTCTTCTTTGTGAAAATTATTGTTGGATCTTATGAAAATATAAAGATATTTGAGAACTAATTTGTCTTTAGTTCAGTAAAAATGAAATTAATGCCTCTCTTTCTGTCTGAAACATTTTATCATACCATAAGTGGGCATAGAAAGTCTGTTTTCATTGAGGACACTTGGCTTCATGGATTCAGCAACCTCTCAATATGTAATATGCTATATTCCATTCTATTTATTGATTATCCATTTGATTTGGATATGATCAATCTGTATCAATTACTTTTTTATTTTCACCTTTTCCAATTTTATCTATCACAACTTCAAATATTAGCTTAATACAAATAATGTCCTTGGTTTATTCCTTCTTTTCTGAATTTCTGACCTATATCTATAGCTGGATTTCCCCTAATACATAAATTTTAGAATGGCATGAATAGAGTTCACTCTTCCTCTCCTCTAACCTTTCTAATACAAACATCAATAACTAGCCTGAATAGATGTAAAGTCAGTTTCCTTTGCATTCTCAGCTTTTAATTTTAGGTGTATAACATTCAGTAGATGAGAGTAAATGGGAGTAGTAGGAGACAATTTCTAAGTTTTTATTGTTCTTTTCCCTGTGTTTTGAATATGCTTCTCACATTTCTACCTTTTCCAATCTCTTCAGTTTTCAAATACATGGTATCTGCTTTTATGATCCTTAAACTTAACCAATCAACCAACAAATATTAATTAAGCATTAATTAAGCTTATCTCTGGCGACATAAGAGCAAACAATTAGATGATCATTTGTATTCATTCGGTCAGGATATCTTACCCCCTTAAATGCACAAAAATACAGGCATAAACTACACACAGAATGAGAAACCACTAGTTATTCTCATCCTAAAACTTTCTCTAGTGGGGAAAATGTAATTCAACAAACATTATTGATTGTTAAGAGTGCACAAAACACTGGAATAGTTTTGATTTATGCTTTGTAAATACACTAGACATTCCCTTTAAGCTTCCTTTCCCTACCCTAACCAAAAAAAAAAAAAAAATCCATCCTAGGATCCCGTATAGAATCCTGGATTGGAGTCTAATGTAGAATGAAAAACCAGGGTCAAATCATTTAACTGTTCAGAATTTCAGGCAAATAACATAATTTAGATAAAACTGTTTGCAAATGTTAAAGTATTAAATAAGCATCAAATAAGGATACCAACATAACAGTAACAATGTTAATAGTAATCTTTTCCTTATGAGTAGCTCTAATTTGGGGGATTTTTTCCTTTCCTATTTAAGACTTCTGTGTGTTGGTCCTAGGTCTTCCCAAGCCAAAAAAATCTAATGCTCAGCATTCATGGTGCCCTTAAGAATACTATTACTGCAGCTCAGAACCTAAATGTATTATAAAATTACCAGATCCTTTATCTGATTCTTGGACATCAAAGACTTTGGGTCCAGAAAGTCATTCTTTCCCTTTTCTTTTTTTAATGTCATTTAAACTGGATAAAATAGGGAAGTTATATTAAATTATATTTTAAAAAATCATTCCAGACAATATTCAAAGTATTATATGTGTGTGTTTTTGCCAAGTGTAGTAATGAGAAAAACTTTAAGTTACTTACCTTACAATGGGTCCCATAGGTAGAAAGTGCATGAATAGCAATAGAGGCTTATTCTTGGATAAGTCCTTATAAACAAATAATAGAGTCAAATGGGCCATAATAGATCCACCAAAGCAGAAAATGGATGTAAATCCTGTCCAGAACCTGTCATTGTTTTTTCGATAAACATCAATCATGTAGATAGCAGAAGCAACCTCACCACAGTAAAGGAATGTAGAAAATAGGATGCCATAGGGGAATGTAAAATGAAGACTGGAGCTATGCACCATTTCTTCATCTAGAGATGCAACATGATCTACATTTTCTTCATCAGTACCTCTGTAAGCAGAGTCCATTTTCAGGGTGCTGAGAATGACAGATTCTTCCAGTCAGTTAGCCAAGGAAACTTCAGATTCTAGTCAGTGAATAAGATGCTTTTCAGGATTTGTTTTTTTTTTTGGGGGGGAGGGGGGAGGAGATCTGAATATTTGATAGACAAACAGGAATCTGTCCTATAATAAATTTGATGGGATCTGTCTCAGAGAACACTAAAACAATTCCAGTTTGATTTTAATTTCTTCAGAACAAAAGTGAAATATCGCATTTCCAGGTGTTTATCCAGGAGTCTTAAGGCACCAAGTTATTATGGGGAAAAAAAAATCATTTCTTTAAGATTTCTCTTGTTCCTTAAACCAAAAACAGCTACCAATTTTAAGGACAGAAAAGGTAAGTTAAAAATGATCTATTAATCTAAATGCATCCATAAAAACAGCTCAAGGTGGAATACCAGGGGAGAAAATCTTCACTTTTAGTCTGTGGTGTTTTGTCCCATGATTTTGTCCCAACTAAACAGAGCTGTTTAGTTGCCTGTTGTTTCTCCCGGATGTGTGTGTGTGTGTGTGTGGGGAATTGTGTGTGTGTGTGTGTGTGTGTGTGTGTGTGTGTGTGTGTTTCCCCCAAGTTTATCAGCAAGTAACACATTTCAATAAATAACTATAGTACTATGAAATTTAGCTCTAGGCACTAATCCTTCCCAAACCATTTGAGTCACTAGCCTCAAGCACGTGGTCTTGCTAACACAATTCTTTTTTCTATATTTTTTCTGCATCCTGTATTGTAGCATAGTCTCTGAGTCTCCTAGGCCCCCAGACTTCTCTTCCCTTTATCTCTAGATCTAGATTCAAGAAGAGAAGGATTAAAATCTGATTTGGAACACTGTTCCATGACCTTGGTCAAGTCATTTAACTTCTGTCTGCCTCTGTTTCCTCATAAATAAAAGGGAAACAATAATAACACTTACCATCAAATGTTATTTAGAAGATAAAGTCGGCTCCTCTGTCTTTTCTGATAATTCTCTTCCATCCTCAATGCTTTAACAACCCTTTGTAAAAGGGAGAAAGATATACCTCATGTAGGAGTTGACAGAAACCAAGTTTTGAAAGTAACAAGACAGTCTATAAAGTAGAGTTGAGAAGAGAGTGCATTAATGATATGGAGTCAGGGAATCATGTGAAGGTCAGTTTGACTGTATTATAGAGTAAATGGAAAGGTAAAAGACAGTACAAAGATTTTTATTCAACCATAGAAATAGTAGGAAGTCCCTATTTAATAACTGTATGGAGGATGGATTTAATGGAGAAAATCTGAAATATGGAGACCAACCAATATTAGAAAGCTCCTTTGATACATGCAAATGATTTTGCAAAGATTGAATCAGTAGTATGAGAAAAGTGATTGGGTTAGACTTAAAAGTATGTATTGACTGGTGATTTTTAAATTTGGAAGCTGAAATGATTGGAAAATGGATGGAGGCTATATGACAGAACCTGAGATGTTTGGAAGAGGGTGGCTTAGGGCAGAAATATAAAGTTTGTTTGGATTATGTTGAGTTTAACATATCTAAGAAATGTCTTGTTCAAGGTGTCCAAAAGGCAGTTGGATCATGGGTTTTCAGTTCGAAATTACTGTAGAGATAAAAGGCCCTAGGCTAGAAAGGGTCAATGCAATCTCCTATGGGCAAAGGTTTCCAGAAGCCAGATGTGCATATCAGCAAGACCACCAAGAAAACTCAATAAGCATAAATGCCATGAAAGGGAAAACTGAAGAAATACAATAATGAGCACCAATCTTCTATGTAACCTAGTATCCCACTCCCAGTACATTTCTTCCCAAGCCCCAGATGTCCCAACTGGTTTTCTGGTCCCTGGAAACATCTTAACATGGGCCTCCTTCTTATTTAGTTCTAGAATGGTCTGTTCCCCTTTGCAAGTCACTTGCAGATACCTAGACAATTCTATTAAATCTGTCAGTATCAGGACTCACAATACCCTCCTTAATTCACTTTTCCCAATAGCTAGATTATGTGGTAAAAATCTTTTCAAACTTTATCATTCTAATCCTATTGACAACAGAGGTATAAGAACATAAAAAAAGAATTATTAATGCAATTTAATATGTAAAACTATGAACTCAGTTTCCTCCCCAAAACCTTAAGTTCATATTTATTTATCTTGTTTACATTTTATTTATAATGTGGAACCTAGAAAGAATCAGAATTAAAAATCCTGACCCCTGTATGACATTATGGGCCCATCCCTTATATGATATTATGGTGAAATAGAATTATCCACAGGAATCCCAAACTTGCAGACCTCCAGTCTCCAGAGGCTGACCTGATCTACCTTGCAGACCTTCCCCTTCTCCCAAGGATCTCTTCCCTGCAGATATTCCCCTTATCTTCAAGAATACCTTAGGACATTCCCCTCATCTGCAGGATTTCCCAACCTAAAGACATTACTCTACCCTGTTCCCTTCTGAAGACTACTCCATAAAAACTCAAGCCCAGGCACAGCTCGGGGTCACTCACCACCTTTAGGTGAGAGACCCTAGCTCCAACTAGACAATAAAGTCCCTTTGCATCTTGCATTGTTGGTTCAAGACTCATTTATTGGGATAATTCTCCCGGCATAACAATACATATTATATTCATGTATCTATGTCTTCCCTGGTAGAGTATAAACTTCTAAAGGTTGGGGACTGTTTCACTTTTTGTGACTCTATCCCAGAAATATACCCAGTGTCTTATATCTTTAGCCTTCAAACAAAAATTGGATGACTATTTTCGGAGATATAAAGGAGATTCTTATCTAGCTATGAATTGTACTAGATGATCTCCTAAGTCTCCAGCAGAAATTCTCTAAATATTGTGCAAGGAGAGTTACAAACACAGAAAAACAAAGGTGGGGAAGTAAAGAAAGTGTTGGGCCTGGAGTCAAGAAGACTGAACTTCCTCAGTTCAAATCTGACCTCCGGCACTTCCTGCCTGTATGACCATGGGCAAGTCACTTTATCCTATCAGTTTCCTCATCTGTAAAAAATGAGGTGGAGAAGGAAATGGCAAACCACTCCAGGATTTTTGCCAAGAAAACACTAATTGGGGTCAGTAAGAGTCAGGCACAATTAAAATAGTCATATTCCTCAACAGAGGAACAAGTAAGAAGAGAGCAATAACAAATCTAAAGTACAGTAAAGCTTTCAGACAGTGTGACCTTGAGGAAGACTAAGAGAAGAAAGAGATCTCATTTGATCCCACTACACAGCAACTGAGGAACACTGAGGACAATGAGATGCTCACCCTGGGTTTCCTGGCAAAGGCCAAGATTCTGTAAAAACAAGGCAATTTTCTTGTGGTTATATCAGAAATTTATGAGTTGAAAGTCCAGAAACCTTCTTTAAAAAAGACAATGATTTGGAGGTCAATGCTAAATTCCTAAGCAAGACCAAAGTCCCTTAGCAGGCTCTCACTAGATGTGGCTTATTAAAAAAATGCTTACTCTGACTCTCCTGATTTCCATTGTAAGCATCTCTGAAACTAGCATATCAAACATCTCTAGCCACACACTCAAGATAAATTCCTTTACTAAGATTTCCCATACTCCAAAAAGTCACAGTCTCCAAGAATCTTCTTTCTCACCTCCTCTGCTTTCTTATCAAAAATCACATAATAGGGAGCAGCTGGGTAGCTCAGTGGATTGAGAGCCAGGCCTAGAGACGGGAGGTTTCAACCCAGCTGTGTGACCCTGGGCAAGTCACTTGAGCCCCATTGCCTACCCTTACCACTCTTCTGCCTTGGAGCCAATACACAGTATTGACTCCAAGACAGAAGGTAAGGGTTTTATTTAAAAAAAAAAATCACATAACACTGTGATACAAATGAACATAAGGGACTTCTCTACTAGCAGCAATGCAAGGATCCCAAGCAAGGATGAGGGACTTTTAAGAAAGAAAACTAGCTACATTCATAGGAAGAACTGTGGGAGGAGAAACAAAGAAGAAAAACAACTGCTTGAACACATTGGCTGATGGGGATATTATTGGGGATGTAGACAGTGCACGATAACTCTAGTTATGACTATCAATAATATGGTATAGGTAAAACCCAGTGGAATTGTGCATCGGCTAAGAGTGTTAGAGGGGTTTGGGGGAGAGGGAAGAACATGAAATATGTAATTATGAAATACATTCAAAATAAAAACTTTTTAAAAAATCACATAGACATAAAAATATGAGTTCTCCTTGTATCCAACATCTTGGCTAAACTGTGTTATATTGGTAAACTTTGATGTAACCTGCTATATTATTTCTTTTGTCTAAAGGGATGTCAATCAGATATTGGTTTGCAAATAAACACTCAAGCTGAAGCCAAGAGATTTTTCTAAAGTCTTTTTTATCTTTCCCTTTTTTCCTTTCTCTGTTCTATATTTCATACATGTAGCTCCTCCGCAGTACAAGAGCCTATCTGGCTTTCATGTTACTTGGTATTGGGGAAGAAAACCCCCTTATATGAGAATTAAATTTTAATGTTAGCAATGGTTTTAAGATAACCATGATCGTCTTTCTAAGATAGTATAAGTCATGATTTTAGAAGGCTTTTTGTGATTATTCTGATATGTCCCACCTTTCAATTTTGCTATTTCATCCACCCTCAGCAATAATTATGGTCTTGAACTTGTGATCCACTCTGTCATGATGCCTGATCCTGGGTTCAGAACCAGGTACCCCCTAACACCAACCAATCTTATTTTTGTGTCAGTAGTCCACACAACACTGCTCCCCACCGTTCCATCAAGTGATCCTTAAAATCATTGTCAAATGATTTCTTTTACCAATAAGAAGCTTTGTGGACTATTTTTGTACAGTATAAATTTTATCTAATTCTTTGGGGTAGAAAAGAACATCTCTCAGAGTGCTTGGGCTCTCTTGGTTTTGAACAACAGAGGCCAGTTTTGTTGTAGGATTGGCCTCCCCTGACCTACAATACACCTCTCTTTCTTTCTGTGTTTATCATGTGTGTACCTCTCATTAGAAATTATACAAGAAGATGTATAGCCTTATCCTCATCTTTTTGAGGAGAAAACTAAGCCAAAGAGAGGTAGAATAAAATGCCTGAAGTCATCAAACCCATACTTCAGTTACATTTGAACTCAGCTATTTCATCAAAGCTTTACCTCTCATGCCATCATTAAGAAGTGAAATGATAAACATTATTAAAAACAATATCAGGAAGAATGCTTAAATTGGAAAGAATTGTCATTCCCAGATTTCTTTTTTCCAAATATCAGAGAGAAGGCAAACTAGAAAGCCCCTTCAGTTTAGTTAGTTTAAAACATTCTTAAGACATTTCTAAAAGGTAAAATGATTGCTGGGTGACTTAAGTGAAGATAAATAAGGACCAAATTACTTTACTAGATTGTGGTAAAAGAAAATCTATTTAAATAACAAATTTGTAATAACATTAACAATATTGACTTACTTTCTATAGAATAATATTACTTTCTATATAATATTTCTATGAATCTAATAAATATAATTTCCTCATAATATCTTTATAATATATGTAATATTAAATTAATAAATCTATGAAATCAAGTATCTACATAGAAATATAATATGTGAGATAGTAAACCGAATGTGTTATCTTACCAGCTACCATAATGTTGAAAATATATTAATAGTGAAAGATTCTTTTCACCTCTGCTCTGAATAATACCACAACTGAAATACCTGCCTACACTTTGATCTGGATACTGAAATATAAGTAGCTTTGGGGAAGCACACAGAAAATTCTCTTTCAGAACTTAGAACACTGAACATTCCACTTTGTAATAGCTGCAATTGTTGAGCAAAGTAGATTCTCTCCATAGTCAGTAGTTACCCAAGAAATAGAACTGGGCTGGAAATTGAAGTCAGAGAAAAATGTTCAAATTAAATTAGCCTAAATTTAACTATTCCTCCTGAGTTGTCAAATAAAATATTTAACTATACTGTTAACTTAGAAAAAACACAGAACTATTAAATAGTCATAAAGCCACTCTTTAATCAAGTAAAAGGGGGAACAGGGCTACTTGGCCTCTTACGCAGAGCTGTGCCTTATGCAGAGTCCAGGATTGAACACTGCTTAGCTCCAATCCCTGGGAGTGACACCCCGCTAGATGACCACTCCAAGGAACAAAGGAAATTGGGGAACTTATAAACCATTTGGGAAGATCCAGGGGCTGGGAAAGATGATTGACATTATACTGGTAAGGATGGGATTTACAATCAAGCTTGGGAAAGGAATCATAGCCAGAGGCTAGGGTGTATGGGAAGGGACTGCTTAGCAATGGATACTAAAGTATAGTCCCTGCCCAGATGTGTCTTCCTGGGAAAGGGTCTCTGATACTATGGGGAAGACTACCTAAGACAAAAGGGTATTTAGCATTTGCCCTAGGGTCCATAACACAGTCTACAACTGCTAGTCTGGGATTCCCTTCAGGGTGGATTCTCAGGGGAACAGGGAAGCACAAGCTTTGGGGGTCTCCAGCCTACAAGCTATTTCTAAAACTTGGGGTTCATCAGATCTCACTAAGCCACAAGTTTGGGGTCTCTAGGTTCCATGTTGACACCCCCACCTTTTGGTCAAGACTGAACGTCACTGACTAATGATGGAACTAGGGTACAGGTATGGGTGATTGGCACTTGGGGGCACTCCCCAGTGCCTGGTGCACTGTGTTATGCCAGAGAAAGGTAGGCAGTCTACCCTTGACATATTTTGACAAACACAACATTAACCCACTTCTCCCAAGTCTTTAAGTCTTTCAAATCCTGGGGTCCTGGTGTAATGCCTTTGGCCTCCTCTCTCCTGGGGACTTCTGCAGCCTTCTCTCTTTGTACAAGACAAGCTTCATTGCTGCAAGAGAAACTTAAGAGATCTATAAACACATTCTTTAACAGACCTTGATCAACTCCCAACATACTATAAAGATTATTCTAATAACCTCACTCAAGACATCCCATACAACTGATTCTATTAGTGTTCATTCTACATCCATAATAAGATTATTTAAACAATTTTTCTGATTCAATCAGAAAAATTGCCTTACTTTACCAAAATATCAAAAAAATCAACTCTACAAACTATAGAAATATAAATGCAAAAATAAATCCATCACAGGTTAATCAGGGCTTGTAAATCTGAAAGTAGTATCCAAAGTTTTAAAATATCTAATGCAAAAAAAAAAATTCTAATTAAATATTCTTTGACGGCAATCCCAAAATCCTATGAAAAATGGACATTTTCAACTTAAAAAACAATTTTTAAAAGTCTCAAATTAAAATTAACTCAAAAATTCTCAAGATTGAAAATGCTTCTAAATTTTTCTAATTTTAAAACCTCTCGCACACCCCCCTTTGGGGAGGTTGAGATGCTGGGGATTTAAATAAACTGGTTTAATTCACCTTTTAACTATTTATTTAACTATAATGCCTATTTGTTATAGGCATAAATAAATATATTTATATTCCTTTGTAGGAAAAAATGTTGCAACTGAGTCAGCTAATGTAAAGTCTGTAGATAAAAATTCATGCGAAAATAATTGTCTTGTTGAGGCAGTAACATGCTATCACCTTAATCGATTTAGTTTTGGATACACTTTTCCTCAAGTATCTATTCATTGGCAATATTCATTTACCACTGAACTTAGGCCTAGTCTATAGGCTATTTCAATAGCATTCCTAGGTGCAAAAGTTTCCTTATCTCATTGTTTCCTGCCTTAGAGATGTATAAACTTTACTGGTACTTGGGAGAAAGTCAGTGTTCTCTCTGAACCCTGTTTATTACTGCTTAGAATTTACTATTTTTATGTATTGCTTCCCCCCTTTTTAGACACTGATGTTTTGCCAGGTTTTCCTTATGACCTAAATGACTTAAATTCTTCCTCCTTTCAGGAAAAGGGACCTCATTCCCAATGGCTAAAAATTTCTATTTGCCTTTACAATTCCTATATTCCAGGCCTTGCCTTTCTAAGGCTTCTTCATCATATGATTACAGAACATTTCTATAACAGGAGAAAAGTGGGAACTTAAAATGAGGGAGAAAGATAATTGACCATCTCAATAGTCTAACAAACAAAAATCACATGATTATCTCAATAGATGCTGAAAAAGCCTTTGACAAAATACAGCATCCATTCCTATTGAAAACACTGAAAAGTATAGGAATAGAAGGACCTTTCCTAAAAATAATAAACAGTATATACCTAAAACCATCAACAAGCATCATATGCAATGGGGATAAATTAGAAGCCTTTCCAATAAGATCAGGAGTGAAACAAGGATGCCCATTATCTCTTCTATTATTCAACTAGAAACACTAGCAGTAGCAGTGAGAGAAGAAAAAGAAGTTGAAGGTATCAAAATAGGCAATGAGGAGACTAAGCTATCACTTTTTGTAGATGATATGATGGTATACTTAAAAAATCCTAGAGAATCAACTAAGAAGCTGGTAGAAATAATCAACAACTTTACCAAAGTGGCAGGATACAAAATAAATGCACATAAATCAATAGCATTTCTATACATTTCCAACACATTAGAACAGCAAGAGGTAGAAAGAGAAACACCATTTAAAATCACCCTAGACAATATAAAATACTTGGGAATCAATCTAACAAAACAAACACAGCTATAATACGAAAACAACTACAAAACACTTTCCAAACAAATAAAACTGGACCTCAACACTTGGAAAGCCATTAACTGTTCATCGGTAGAACGTAGGACGAGCTAACATAATAAAAATGAACATCCTACCCAAATTAA
>NC_058136.1:79039098-79057567 GCF_016433145.1 Gracilinanus agilis | reverse complement strand
CCTCTCTGTCACACACTCTGTTTTTCCTCTCTCTCCCACTCTTTCCCCCTTTCTCTGCCTCCCCCTTTACCCCCTCTCTATCCTTCTCTGTCTCTTTCTCTCTCTCTCTCTCACCCACTCTCTCTGTCTCTCTTTTTCTCTTTCCCTCTCTCCCTTTCTCTCCCACTCTGTCACTTTGTCTTTTTATCTATATATGTGTCTCTGTCACTCTCTCTGTCTCTCTGACTCTTTATGTCTCTGTCTATGTCTCTGACTGTCTCCTCTCTGTCTTTCACCTTCTACTTCTACCTTTCTCTAAATCTCTGTGTCTCATCCTGTCTCTCCTTATCTGTGTCTCTCTGTCCCTCTTTCTATATCCTTGTCTCTGGGTAAATGATTCTCTCTTCCTCTTTCTCTCTCTCTCAGTTTCTGTGCCGTTTGCCGTTTCTCTCCTCCTGTCTTGACATCTCTCTGTCTTTTTCTTTCTGTCTCTGTCACTTTCTTCCTCTCTTTCTGTCTCCTTCTCCTCTGTCTCTTTCACTGTCTCTCCCACTTGTTCTCCTCTTTACTCTCCCCTTCTTTGTCTCTCACTCTGTCCTCTGTCTCTTTATTTCTCTCTGTGTCTCTCCATTTGTCCCTCTCTGTCTCTGTCTCTGTCAATGTTTCTTTTTCTCTTACTCTGTCTCTGTCTCTTTTTTTCTTTCCACCTCTCTCTTTCTCCTACCCTTGCTCTCCTTCTCTGTCCCTTTCTTTCTGTCTCTTGATTTTTCTTCATTCCTGTGTCTCCCTCAACCTATCACTCTCTCTCACTATCATTGTCTCTCTCCATCTCTATGTCAATCTCTCTCCTCTTCTGTCTCTCTCTTTCTCTATTGCTGTTTCTCTCTCTCTGTCTATCCCTTTCTCTGTCACGCTCTGCCTCAGTGTCTCTATCAGTGTCTCTTTCTATATCTCTGTCTCTACCTGAGTCAATCTCTCTCTTTTTTCTTTCTCTCACACTGTGTCTTTTTCCTCTCTTCCTGTCTTTTCTCTGTCTCTCCTTCTTTGTATCAGCCTATGGTTCTGGTTCTATCTCTATCACTCTGTTTCTCTCTCTCTGTGTCTCTCCCACTCTCTCACTCCTTCTCTCTCCTCGGCCTTCTCTTTCTGTCCTTTTCTGTGTCTATTTATCTCCCTCTCTATTGCTTTCTCTCCCAATGTCTCCCCTATTTTCCTTTATCTCTGTCTCTGCGTCTGTGTGTGTGTGTCTCTCTCTCTTTCCCCCTTTTCTCTCTCTCTCTCTCTCTCTCCCCCACCCTCTCTGTCTCTCTTTTTCTTTCTCAATCTCCCCCTTTCTCTCCTACTCTCTGTCACTTTTTCCTTTTATCTCTACCTCTGTCTCTGACCCTCTGAGTCTCTGAGTCTCTGTGTCTGTCTGAGTCTCTGTCTCCATCTTTTGTTCCCCCACCCTCTACTGCTGCCTGTCTTTAACTCTCCATCTGTATCTCCCTGTGTCTCTCCCTCTCTCTGTCTATAATCTTGTCTCTACCTGGGTAAATCACTCTCTCTTCCTCTTTCTCTTTCTCTTTGTCTCTGTATCTTTTACTGTCTCTGTCTCTCCTTTTGTGTTTTTCTCTGTATCTGTCAATCTCTCCCCGTCTTTATGTTTCTTTCTCTGTGTCTCTCTTTTTTTTGCTCTCCCCTTCTCTATTTTTGCTTTTTCTCTCTCTGTCTCTCTCTGTCCTTCTCTGTCTCTATGTTTCTCTCTTTCTCTCCCTCCAAATCTCTCTCTTTGTCTTTGTCTCTCTCTTTCTCTCTGTCCACTTCTGTTTCTCTCCCCTGCTGTCTCCCCCCTCTGTATCTTTGTCTCTCTGTCTCTGTCACTCTTTACCTTAGTTTCTCTATCACTCTATCTGTCTCTTTCTCTCTCTCCCACTCTGTCTCTCCCTTTCTCTCTTCCCTGCTTTTTCTCTCTTTTGGTCCTCTGTCTCAGTGTTCCTCTCTCTCTTTTCCCATCACTCTGTCTCTTTCTTGGTCTCCCTCAGGCTCTGAGTCTGTTTCTTTGTCTTTGTCCACTTCTCTCTTTCTCCCTACTTCTCCCACTGTTTCTCCCCCTCTTCTCTATTGTTTCTCTTTACTCCTGTATCTTCCTCTCTCTCTCTCACTCTGTCTCTCTATTTTTATCTATGTTTCTCTGTCTCTATCTCTTGTGTCAATCTCTTTCTCTCTCTCCTCATAGTCTGTGTTTGTAAATCTCTTTCTCTTTCTCTGCCTTTCTCTGTTTCTTTCTCTTTCTATGTCTCTCTTGATCTCTCCCTGTCTCTTTCTCACTGTGCCTCAATGTCTCTATCAGGGTCTCTTACTCTACCTGTGTCAATCTCTCTCTTTCTCCTTCTCTCACACTGTCTTGTTTCCTGTCTCGTCTCCTCCTGTCTTTTCCTTTCACTGTCTCTATTTCTGTGTCTCTGCATCTGACTCTGTCTCTATCTCTCTTTCTCTGTGTTTCTGCCTCTGTCTCTGTCTCTCTATCACTCTGTTTCTCTCTCCCTCACTCTCCCACTCTCTTTCTCTCTGCCTTCTCTCTCTGTCCTTCTCTGAGTCTATGTATCTCTCTATTAGTTTTTCGCTCAGTCTCCCCTATCTGCCACTGTCTCTGTCTGTGTCTGTGTCTGTGTGTGTGTGTTTCTCTCTCCTTTTCTACCTCTCTTTTTCTCTCTCCTTGTACCCCTTTCTCTCCCACTCTGTATCACTCTTTGTCCTTTTATCTCTATATGTGTCTCTGTCCCTCTCGGCCTCTGTGTGTCTCTATGTCTGTCTGTCTATGTCTCTATCTCTGTCTACACTCTGTCTCCCACCCTCTACTTCTACTTGTCTAATTCTCTATCTGTTTCTCCCCCTGTCTCTCCCTCCTCTGTCTCTATCTCTCTTTCAATATCCTTGTATCTATCTGGGTAAATGATTCTCTCTTCCTCTTTCTCTCTCTGTCTCTATGTCGTTTACTTTTTTTCTCTCCTGCTGTCTGTCTTTCTGTCTCTGACCCCCTCTCACTCTCTTTCTGTCTCACTCTGTCTCTTCCACTTGTTCCTCTACTTCTCTCTCACCAAATTTGTCTCTGTGCCCTTCCTGTCTCTGTTTTTTTTCTCTCTCTCTCCCTATGCCTTTTCCCTGTCTCTGTCTCTCTCAGTATCAGTTATCAGTCTGTCAATCTCTCCCTCTCTCTCTTTCTTTCTTCCTTTCCCTCTCTCCCTCTCTCTCTTTCTCCCTCTATGTCTCTCTCTGTCTATGTCTCTATGTCAATCTCTCTCCTCTTTCCCTTTCTCTTTCTCTCTCTCTCTCACTGTCTGCTTCTGCCTCTCTCTCATTCTCTATGTGAGAACCCCACTTTGGCCAAAAAAAGAAAAATGGTTAGGGTCAGAGTTAGTCAACTTTTGCCAATCATTTGCACACCTATAGTCCAAAAAACCTTATAGGTACCTGATACTCAGTAACAGTCTCCCTATGGGGAATTTGCTGGGTTGCCCACAAAACTGTGCTCACCTATTAAGACCTGATTAAAAATTGCTTCACCTCCCCCAAATACTTGAGCTCTGAGTTTGTTGTTTGAGAGTTTCCAAATACCCAGCCAACTCTCGTAAGTTGTGTCTAGATTGGAACTCACTGGGTTCCTGTGGATATCTCCCATCTTGAATCTGTTAGCAGGTGGTTTAAAGAAGCTGGAATTAAGAATTGAGATGGGACCTCCATTTTATGACTATTTGGAAAAACACGGATCCACTAAAGTAGTTGGAAAGATCAAATCTTTAATCAGGACAAGAGACAATGTTCAGTTTTTGGTCACTACACAGAGTCAGCGTTTAAAACCACATAGAGCCCAGACTCTGGAACTCTGGTTGCAGTGTCTCTGGGAAAACCCACCACCAAAGATGATTTTCTAAAGAATAAAAAACACAGGGGTCTTATATACCTTTTGGGGAATTAGGGATAATACACTGACACAAATAACACACTGACAGGAGGCAAACAGGCTTGGGAAAGAGGCTGTAACCAGAGGCTGGGCTATCCAGGCAAGATCTCTGATACAATGGGAGAAACTTCTAAGACAGAAAGGGTTTGTAACTTTTGATTATGTCTGACTAGGTCAGTTGCGACTTCTGCCAAGATAAGTTCTCAAGGTATGGGGACAAACTTGGGGCTCCCCAAAACCCAATTAACATATGTATATGCTATATATTGTTACGATTAAAAATGATAAAGACTGATAAAATAAGAGAAATTAATGTTTTAATAGCCATGGCCTTGTTGGTGAAATATATATGACTGCACTTGACTATCTTTTAAATTTACCGCCAGTGCCCATCCTGTCTCTCTTGTACGCCAGCCAGCCACTCAGGAAACCAAGAGCCTTCTCTAGGTCCTCCTGCGAATTTAAGCTGCCCAATATGAGGGGATATCTGAGGTCCCCACGCCCCAAACCGGAAACTGGAAAACCCATTGGATCATGGGGAATGTAGTCTGCAAGTTTCCCACATGTCCACAGGAAGTTTGTAACATACTTTTAAATGGCACCTCCCCAATTCCAAACATACAGTATACACACATAGTATTTTAGTTGTTTTACAGTGAGGTTCATTTGTTTTATGTGATTTTATTTGGCATATATATATATATATGTGTGTGTGTGTCCTTATATATATATGTGTGTGTCCATATACATATATATATATTACCTTTGCTGATTGGTTCTTTGGTGATATATATTTAGTCCTTCCAACTAGATTATGAATTTAAAAGCCACTTTGTGAAAGGATGAATAATTTTCTTTGGAAGGTAATTTGGAAGTGTGTTTTTCTAAATGGTATCATCTGCTTATTGTTAAAGTCTATTTTAAATTCATGATACTGTGCATATTTCTAAGTTTTCTCATATTGTTAATTCTGAGAAACTATTGTTTGAAAAATGCTATTTAAAGGAATATTAAATTAAGAAACTGAAAAATTTAACTTCTAATTTGGATTTTGTAAAAATATTGATTGAATTATTAGAGATCTGTCATAATGTAAAAAACCCATGAAATGTTTAATTAGCTATGTTTTAAAATAGATGAAATAAGGTTGCTTACTTTTTGGAAAAGAAAAAGTGAGTTATTTATAAAGCTGCCAAGTTTAAAACTTTATCAGTCCTATAAAAGAATTTGTGGCTTGCTTTGCTTAGAAATATGGAATCTCTTCCCTCACTCCTTAGCAAAAGAGACTTTTAAAAAGTGTAAATGTTGTGGTGACTTGTGTTTATAAATTATGAAGTTATGCCTGAAATAGTATGTATTAAAGTTGCATATTAAACCAATTTAGTATTTTTTTAACCTTTATGTTCTACCTTAGAATCAAAACTATTGGTTCTAAAGTATTCCAAAAGTAGTGATTCTGAAACAAAAGTAAAGGCTGGGCAGTTGGGGTTAAGTGAGTTAGTCAGACTCACAGAGAGGGAAAGTGTCTGATACCTGATTTGAATCTCAAGACCTCCTGGCTCCAGTTGCCCCAAATATACCTAAGTCTTAAAAATCTTATTTTATTCAAGGGGTTAATACATAATAGTTCAAATGATGACTATCTGTTCATCTGTAAATTACTGTTATTTTTTCCTCATGGGGGATTCTTTTTCAACAAGTTATCATATGTTCACTATCTATGTGAAATTATGGAATAGAATTATTTTATTGATTACAATATAGGGTAAGTGTAGGCCAGATAAGTAGAATGAACAAGAGAAAAAATGCTAGTTGATTTTTGAAAGGCTGAATATAGTTTATTAAGCATGTATTAATACATTTTCATTACTAACATATTATAACATTAGATTTGTTAGGATTAAATTTTGTAGAGGCTGTACATTAATTTTTAAGTACTAGATAGTGAAAGTTGGTAAGAGAAAAAAAAGGCACATAATCACATTGCTGGTTGTCTGACTACTTTGAGTTTGCCACTCAAACTAATTTATAACTCCAATTAGTGACACTACCTCTGACAATCCTTACCTCAGCAGTAATGATTAATCTGAAGGCCCAGGATGTTCCTATTACTTTCACACACAATTAAAAAATTGAATTTTTGGAGGAAGTTTTTTGGAGCTATGACAGCAAAGAAAAGGGATATAAATAATGGAAAGGAGTAAGATTATATGAAGTACACAGTCAAATAAATGTCTTGGGGGTGCATGGAGTGGAATCTCAGGGTCTGCACCCCAAGGCCACTCTAATGAGCAGACAGGAGACTGGATAAGATGCTAGCAGAGAAAATGCAGCTTTTATTAGGAAGGGGAGAGGAAGGGGCACTGCTCTGAGTGGTTGACTCAATAGCAATGTACAAAGATATACACACGAAGTCATAATTTATAGGAAATCAACACAATGCTCCTCTTTTTGTCAACCACCATCTGTGTCTTACACAGCGTCTGTGTTTGTTATATTTTCTTTATCTTGTCCTATCCTCGTTTTCCCCAGTGCTCTCAAACCCAAGGGAGCATTCCTCAAGTATGAAATTTCCAAGTTGAGACAGAGTTTAGACATGGCCAAGGCTTTTCAGACTCTACATTTGGTACAGAGTCAAATTGTAACTAAGTTTTAGGACTTTTCCATAGGAATAAGAAAAAAGAGAAGAGAAAAAAGGGAGGAGTTGCCGCATTAGAAAAGAGTGACTTAAAAGTGTTTATTATGTATAAATAGCTGTTTGGGGAAGATTTCTCTACTTTTCATAAGGAGAGTTTATTATCTCCCTTCTGAAGGGCTCCTAACTAATTTTCTATAGGAAGTTGCTAATCTAAGATTACTAATACTAACATATGCTGGAGTATAATGCATGATTTTAACCCACATGGGGTGGGGGTGGGGAGGAGGAGCTTGCTAGTGATTAAATAGAAAAGGAAAAAAATATTTTGTCATATAGTGAGTTGAACATTGGAATATTCCTAGGTAATATTTCTACAGTAATTTTGTCATTTTGAAAACTAATGGTAGTTTTATTATTTTCCGTGGTTCTTTTAAAGCTCACTTTTTCTCTTTTATAATTCTAGAGCTTTTTGTTCTCTAAAAACTAACAGTATATGGTGAAAGAAGTGAAGTTCTAAAGGAAGATGATTTCCCTGACTTTTGTAATTGGTAGTATTCAGCTTTGAGTAGGTGATAAAAATCAGCTGGAAATAAAAAATTCACCAAGTAAAGGTTCAGGAAAAAAAAAAAGAAGTGTTCAAAGATATCTTATGGTCTTTTCTTTAATTTGAGGTATTTAATTTTAGTGTTTTAATGGTTGGGTGGATGATCTGCGCACGCGCGTCCCCGCGAGAGTACGTTGTAGTTGGTGCGGAAGGGAAGAGGCGGTAGCCATGGCGTCGTCGTCGCCGTCGTCGTCTGGCGCGGGAGGAGGCCCCAACAGTTCTAGTAAGAACCCCTTACCTCTCTGTTTTCATCTATTTCTCTGGATACCCCAGAAGATCACTCCCATTACTTTTCATTGCCCCACCTTCCCCACTTTCCTTCAAATGCCTTAGTTTGCCAGTTAAACTAAACTAATCTTAGTATTTCCTTTCTTCCATCTCCATTTGACACTTCGCATAGAAATATCAAAGATGTAATAAAAAAAAACCCACAAAAAATCTTGGCTTAGAATGGGTTAGAGAACTCACAGAGTTTCAAGCTGTCAACCTTACACAGCTATTCCCTCCTATTATACGAAAGACCTTAGGGTTCAAATACAACATTGTTATGGGTGATCCTCTTCCCTATCTAGTTTACTCCGTCTTTTGAAAAATTCCATGGAGGTGGGCACTGTTTTGATTCCTATTTTATAGTTAAGGAAATCGAAGCAGCCGCCAGTCAACTAATTTACCCAGAGTCACACAATAAGTATTGAGTCTGGATTTGAATTCTTAACTACAGGTCCACAGCTTCTTCCAGAACACTATCCAGTTGCCCTAAGGTAAAATGCTTTTATACTACTGACATCTAGGGTCAACCTCATTTTGCTCCTTGAAGACCAAAGGATATCAGCAGTCAATCACAATACCCATTTATTAATCTCCTCAGAATTAGGTTGTGATTAGAACCAGATATTGTGATAGGTAGGCATTGTGTGAACTGAGTTTGGTAGTGGTTACTAAAGAGAGAGAAAAACTACAAGGCGATCCTTGTTTGAAAAAAAAAAGTTTCAACAACAGTCCCCTAACCCACTTCCTACTCAAGAACTTACTAGAAACTAGTAGGAAAGGTTAAAGGATTAAATAAAGGTGACAGCATGGTTTAGAGCTGATGACTCTGGGCATTTAATCAGGGCAAGATACAGCAAAAAGCAAAGCAAAACCTAACACTTTTTCTATCCCAGGTAGAGTACTAAAAGAAAGAATGATAGCCAAAATGCATCAGGAGGTTTGGTTAGGACCAGCCATTGTGCCAGGCAACAGTTTGTTAGAGGTTACTAAAGAGAGAGAAGGGTTAAGGTACAAAGGCAATATGTATCCTGCAATATTTCTTTCTTTCTTTTTTTTAAAATTTAAACATTTATTAATATTCATTTTTAACATGGTTACATGATTCATGCTCCTACTTTCCCCTTCACCCCACTCACAACCCCCACCTATGGCCGATGCACATTTCCACTGGTTTTGTCATGTGTCCTTGATCAAGACCTATTTCCAAATTGTTGATAGTTGCATTGGTGTGGTAGCTTCAAGTTCACATCCTCAATCATGTCCACTCCGACCCATGGGTTCAACCAGTTGTTTTTCTTATATGTTTCCTCTCCTGCAGTTCTTCCTCTGAATGTGGGTAGCGTTCATTACCATAAATCCCTCAGAATTGTCCTGGGTCATTGTATTGCTGCTGGTACAGAAGTCCATTACATTTGATTTTACCACAGTATATCAGTCTCTGTGTACAATGTTCTTCTGGCTCTGCTCCCTTCACTCTGCATCACTTCTTGGAGGTCTTTCCAGTTCACCTGGAATTCCTCCAGTTTATTATTCCTTTTAGCACAATAGTATTCCATCACCCGCATATACCACAGTTTGTTCAGCCATTCCCCAACTGAAGGACATACTCTCCTTTTCCAGTTTTTTGCCACCACAAAAAGCGCAGCTATAAATATTTTCGTACCAGTCTGTTTATCTATGATCTCTTTGGGGTACAAACCCAACAATGGTATGGGTGGATCAAAGGGCAGGCAGTCTTTTATAGCCCTTTGAGCGTGATTCCAAATTGCCAGCCAGAATGGTTGGATCAGTTCACAACTCCACCAGCAATGCATTAATGTCCCACTTTTGCCACATCCCCTCCAACATTCATTACTCTCCCCTTCTTTCATTTTAGCCAATCTGCTAGGTGTGAGGTGATACCTCAGAGTTGTTTTGATTTATCCTGCAATATTTCTGAAAAGGCATCCATTCTCTTCTGAAAGACTCTCAATGAAAAGAAATAATTCCATTTACTGCTTGAGGGAAAACCATTCCCAGCAACAAGGAAGGAAAAACAGGCAAGATATGGGTTCATTTCTCACCCTTTTCTACTTCCTGTTGTGAAATTGGACATATCACTTATGCATTTAATAAGCAGCCTGGTCTTCAATATATTTTTCTGAAAAATGGCTAGATTTACCAATCTCTTAGGGAAATTTTTTTTACTTCAAACTAAAAAAATCTTTGTCTTTATCTTTTCCTCACCCTTGTTCATCCGGCCAGGCTAAACAATTCTATATCGCCTCTTCTTTATCTCATTGCCTTTTTTAGTCCTCTTCTTTTGCCTCTCTTAAGAGTGCTTACCACTTACCAATCTGTCATGAAACCCATATTCTCCAGGACACTTAGCAAAGGAAGGAAGAGTTCCTCCTAAACTTTCAGGTAATCTAAATGTCAGGTTAAATTCTGACCACATGAGTCCCTTCCCACCCTAATATTTTGCAATCCTGACAAATCTAAACTTCCTATCCTATCAGCTTATCTTTCTAGGATTGTCACATATTAGACCATGCCTTCTTTCTGTTCCTCTCACATGGGATGTCACCTTCTTTGCCTATGCCTTTGCCCCGGTTATATTCTATACCTTTAAAGCAACTTTTTATTGCAGCCTCATAAAATATTTTCCTTGAAAACTCAAATCAGATGACACTTCCTATATGAAAACTTTACTGACTGCTAGTTTAATTCTTTGCCATCCCCACACAGACCTCTAGAAGTTTTCTTGCATTTACAAGTATTGACTCACCAATACAACGTAAACTCTTTGAGAACAGAGATCCATTGCCTTTTTTGGATACCAGTTGTTTGCAAATGCCATTGCTTAAGAGGGGATAGAGAAGAGGATTGATTGATTAATTGATGGTTATTTTTTGTGAGAATATTTGTGAGAATACAGGTTCTCACAAACTTTGCCAGTGAAGCATAAAGTCTGAAGTAGTCTGAGGTTCATCTAACCTAGAAAGAGTTTGAAGTTGGGCCTGGTAATGGAACTTTTTTTTTTTTTGCATAAGAAATAAGCACAAAAAGACTGACTCGTCAGTAAGTTATCTAATGGAAATATTTTTTTTTGGCCACAGTAATTCAGAAACCATTTACTAAATTATAGAGAGTTATAATCTGAACTGATAGAGTAAATTACCACAATTTCAAAGTTATAGATTTTTGAAGTACTTGATCAAGACCTTAATTTTTATTCTCAATTGTTTCTCATATTAACTAACCCTATATTCTCTTACCTGCCCCCAGGAAACGTAGAGCCTAAGATTGAAGGTATGATCAACAGAATTAATGAACTGCAACAAGGTGAGCCAAGGCTTTGAAAAGTCCCATAAATCTCATGTAGTTATATTATTGCCCTCAGTTTTCCTTCTGTCTACTTGCTAGTCATTTCCAGAGCCATACCTCTGAGTAGGGAAAGATGTAGGCCAGCCTGATTAGTTAAGGAAGAATTCTTTGAGGAGGTAGTAGTAGGAAAACTTCTGAAGAAGGGTCAGAAAATATCAGAGCCCAGAAACTGTTCATTGACCTGAATCCTAAACTGGATTCTTTGAATGACTTTCAGTGAGTTCCATATTGTTTCTGAACTTTAGGTCCTTTTACTGTAAAATGAGTGGAAGAGTTTAGGAGTTTGGGGGAAGAACACTGGAGTATCCATTTATAAAGAACTCCCTTTGTCTTTCTTTTGACAGCTAAGAAAATTGCAAATAAGGAGCTCTGTGAGACCCAGGCCCATAGGCAATCTCTGCAGAAAGAACTAGATGAATGTAAGTATCAATTTCAAACAATAACTTTGGCTCTAGCACCTGCCATTCCAGTCATATAATTTTGTCATATCAGGAGCCAGTAATATCTTGAAAAGCTTTAAACTTTAAACTAACTCCTTTTGGACAGCTACTGTGTTAAAGGCTTTCTGCTAAGGAATGAAGTGAGATAGAGGATATAAACATGATTATACCAAAAAAATAAATGCAAATAAATAAATAATTCCTATTCTAAAATAGCTTGCATTTTAGTGGGGAAAGTGCATATGTTAGCAAATACAGAATGGGCATCAATTCAGTAAGTACATGGCTGTTAAATAGGAAGTGGTTATAAAAGGAGGTCTCTAAAATGTTGTGGAGATCTGGAAGGTCTTTAAATACAAGGTGATGCTTAAAGAAAGAGGAATTCTTTAAGGTGGAGATAAGGAGAAAGAATATTTTAGCCATGAGGATTGGCTAGACAGGGAAAAGAAATATGTTATAGTTGAAAAACAGAAAAGATCAGGTTGGATTGTAGAACACAGCGTATTGTGGGGCTCTGAAAAGAGTGTGGGGATGAGTTGAAAAAGGACTTTTAAAAACTAAATAATAATTTATTCATGATTGAGCCAAATTCTGCTTCTGGGTTTCAGTTTGCTATCTGCAAAGTAAAAGGACCTTTGAATTCTTTTCCAACTCTGAATCTATAATTCTATGATTCCAGAAGCCATAAAGACCACTGAAATTTACAGAGTAGAATGAAATGGATAGATTTGTACTTAATGGGAAATCATTTTGTCAACTAGATTAGCAATTCTGTCAGTTTGCTCTAGGAAGATGGATGACTCTCTGATTTCTGTCACTTGCAGTGAGTTTGGAGGAGACACATTTGAAGGAAATCTTGAACAAGAAGCAAGGTATCAGCCAAAAACAAGCATTTATTAATCACCTGTTATGTGATGGAGATTGTGATAGGTGTTGAGGATACAAATACAAAGAATGAAACAACCTGAATCACAGTGAAAAAAATATTTTTTTATATGTGTATAAGTATTTGTAACAGAATTTAGAATGAATAAAAAAAGAACAAATAAGTACAAAGTAGTTAAATATAGGATAGTTTCGGAGGGAGGGATTCATAGTTGGGGAGGAATCAGGGACTTGGATGCATTGTCAGGTAGCTTTAAAAAAGCAGGACTTCCAAGTACACTGCTGTCCTGTCATCTGAGTCCCCTCTGGATGTCCCTGACTTCCTCTTCATTCTAGAAACCCTGAGGATCCTTCGCCTGCATTGCCAGGAAAAAGAAACTGAGGCCCTAAGGTAAGTGACTTATATTCTCATTTCTGCTTTTAAGTTCACCAGAACACTTTCCATATCCAGCATCTTTTCAGCAAAAGTTACAGCTGAGCAGCAAGGTCTGAGTGGCATAGAGGCATTGGTTTTGCTTGTAATGCAAGGTAACAAACATTTATTAAGGGTATATTATGTACCAGGCCCTGTGTAAGTGCTATGGATACAAATACAAGATTACCGCATTTCTCCCAAATTTTCTTTTCAACAACTCAGAGACTCATAAAACTTGAGCACCCTATAAGTGACATACATATAGTTAAGATTATAAAGATAAATGAATGCTTCTTTATTTATATGAGGCATGATTCAGAGCCTGATGGCTAGAAAGGGAAACAAACTTCTAAACAAATTCAGATGTCCCTATTCAATGATGTAGAACTGCTCAGCTACTTTAATATCAGAATCAGAAGAGAACTCTTAAGATCTGCTCTAGAGGGATAAGAGTCACAGCATTCAGAAATTATCCCTTTTTCTCAACCTTCTGTCCTCCAGACAGCAGGCAGTATCTGAGGGATGTAAGCAGAGGATAACTGAGTTGAATTCCAAGATCCAGGAAGAAAAACTGAAGAGAAGGAATCAGAGGTAAAACTATTTCAGCCTTTAAGCTAGTACTTAATTGGCTTCTGAATTCAAGGCAAAACTGAAAATGGCTGAAGAGAACTAGAATTACCACAAATATAAGACATGAAAAATAAGATTAAAAGGGGCCGAAATCAGAACATAAAAACTGAAAGCAACTGTTTTACTGCATTTATCCTTTCCTTGAACAGATTCATAGCTAATCAGTCAGAATTGGAAAGGACAATAGAAAACAAGAATAGTTATATAAAATTTTACAGGGGAAAGATACCAAGGCCCACACTGGAACTTTGTTTCCTGATTTTTTTAAAGTAAGAGACCCGGACTAAATGATTAGCCTGCTAGTTCTGAAATTGAGTAACTCTAAGTGATCTATGAAACAGTTGAGTTTAGTGCAGGAGACATTTAAAGGCAGAAGAATTCTTTGTATACTAGAAAGATTCCCTATAGGAGGACCGAAACTGGATTGGATCCAAATATTTAGTTCAGTGATGGTGAGCCTTTTAGAAATGGGGTACCAGGCCCTACCCTACCCCAGTCCCCAGACCCAGGTACCATGCCGCTCCCCCACAAAGTGCCAGGTATGCCCTGTCCCCTCTTACCCTACACAGGGGAGAGAGAAAGATCACAATTGGACTATTGGTTGAGGGGTGGACAATGTAAAACAATGTCCTCAAGTGTATGAAGAGGCAAAAGGGAGCAACTACCCTCAAGTTCTTCCACCTTTGTAGTAAAGAGTTCTAGGGGGAGGGCAGGGTGGCCACATGCCTATATGCCTACAGAGAGTGTTCTCTTTACCATCTTTGGTACCCATAGGTTTGCTGGTCTAAGTAGCTGAGTTAGAAAGTAAGTCTCTTCTGGTATTGTCCCTGATCAATCCTGTGCTTTCTTCTCCTGTAGAATGGAGTTTGGCCAGCAACTAGAGGAGATGATGGAGAAGCACAAAACTCTCTGGGAGTTCCATGTGAGGGGACAGCTTATGGTCAGGATCTAAAAAGAAATGATTGTTAATAGGGAATATGGAAGGTGAGGTATAGGATATGGGGAATTAACTGAACAAAGGAACACATCTAGGATGCACAAGGACTTAGTGAGTATCTAGGGTCACTGTTATTAAGGAGTTGAGTTTAACATGGAGGAAGGCAGCTGGGGTTTTTACCTGGTTTCCAGAAAACTAGATTTTCAGTCTCAGTGGAAGTTTTCAAGTAGATGACCACTTGTTGGTGATTAAAAAGAGTTTCTTGGGGGCAGCTCAGTGGATTGAGAGCGAGGCCTAGATATGGACCCAAATCTGGCCACAGACACTTCCTAGCTGTGTGATCCTGGGCAAGTCACTTAACTCCCATTGCTTAACATTTTACACTTACACAGTATAGATTCTAAGATAGAAAGTAAGGATTAAGAAAAAAAAAGATTCTTGTTCAGGAATGACTAGGCAATGGGGCCCTTTCTAACTGATATTTTCTGAATTTCTGAAGCAGGGTGGGAGAATAGGCATGGCTTTGGGAGGAGCGATTTATAGATCCTCCTTTTTTCCCTCATGTTAGAAGGCAGAGAATCTCTCCCAGGAAATCAGCAACATCAGCAACAAGGATCAGCTCTTGTTGGAGGGTGAGGAACCCTGTGCTAGAGGGCAGAGGTGGGCAGTGAAGAAGGAAAGGTAAAAAGGCCCCTTTTTGAAAAAATGAGTTTCCTTATTCCCAGGATTGTGTTCTAGATTGTTTCTAGTATAACCTACCATTCCTAGGAGGTGAAATGAGAATTTGCCCAAAATAAAACCCAAAGAAAGCTATTCAGACTTAAGGAAGTCTGGATAGGAATAGGAAAATCCCTGATTAGAGTGCATCTGAGATACCTTGCTTTATATCCAGAAAAGCTAACTCAGGAAAAGCTTAACACCATCCAGAAGCAGTTGGACAAGTTGACCCAACTTGAGATCAAGACTGAAGCTACAGCTGTGACCAGTGTGGATGCCTTCCTACGCAGTGAGGAGGCTGCTGCAGCTGTGTGAGCTACCGTTGGGTACAGGGGGAAAGGGAGTAGAGGAGGGTTGGTTATTCTTGGGAAGCTTCATAGTTCTGGGGAGGCTGCCCAGAATAGGTAACTTTGATTTTCAAGCAACATTTCTTAGGCATCTGTTTGAGGAAGAAAACAAGAAAGCCACAGAATTTCTAGAGGCAGCCTCTCTACACTATCACCAGTTACAGCAGAAATACCAAAGGTGAAAGCTCAAGGCTCCACAGATGAGGTGGTGATCAGCTAGTTATCTGTGTTTTCTCATCTGAATCCCATTAATCTCTCCTGTTTCTATCTTCCCCACTCACCTTTCTTTCTCCTTGTCTCTTTTCCTCATCTTCCTTTTCTCTGCCTTTCTCTCTGACCATCTCCCTTGTTCAACTCATCCTAAGTTAGGCTTTCCATTTCTGAATCCTGGCACAGGCTGAAAAATGAGCTAGAAGCTATTGGTCATAGTGGTATCAAAGAACTCAAGGAGAGAGACACAGAAGAAGCTGCTGAAGGGGAAAGTGCCACTGTTTCCAAGGTGGGTGAGAGAGATTATGAAAATCTCTTATCTGACTATATAAGAGCTCAGACAAAGAAAAAGAATCAAGGTCACTTAGTCTCCTAAGTGACCTAAGGAGATTAAGAACTGGAGTGGTGTTGGAGATTATTAAAAGGCAAAGGCTAAAGGGAGAGGTAAATAGGGACTTCATTATTAATTTTTGGTCCATCCTTATCCTTTTTTCCCCCCCCACCCTAATCTGTCAAAAACACTCTTGGGATGCAGAAGAAAGATCAAGAAGTCAGGCATGGCCATGGGAAACACTCTGACCCACCAGGTTCATCCTCATCCTAAAGGAGCCACCTAATAAATAAGCAAAGTGAAGCTTTGCCTACACAAGTTTGTAGAGACTTAGTAATCTGGACCTTGAGGCCTGTAGATTGGCCCTTGAGAATCTTTTCCTGAATAAAGACAGTTATTTTCTGCTCCTACCTCTGCTTTGTGCTTCTTTGTTCCAGGTGTTTAGCCTAAAAATCAACCAAACAGCCAACAAATATGTATTAAAAGTCTACTGTGTACCAGGCACTACTTAGATGTTGGGATGAAAAGATAAAAGTGTCCTCAAGAAGTCTATAACTTGTCTAAAGAAGGCTGTATGCATATGTAGGTAGATGTAAAACATATAAGGTGACAGTCTTAGAAGTAGATCCCAGCATGGGCTTTAGGAACCCAAGCATTGACAAAATTGAGGAAGAAATATATTCTACGTACAATAAAGCCAATCTGGCTGGACTCCAGGGTGTGTAGAAGAGAGAATTCTAAATGGTAAACAAGCATTCCCATTTGATGCTATTGATAATAGAGCTAGAATTCATGGGTGTCCTATAGCCTTGGTATGATTGGTTAGGATAACAAGGTCTTAAATTTAAAGTTGTTATTAGTTTATCTAAACTACCTTAATTACCAGTTTGTTTAAAACTATTTACTAGTTTATTACTACTTTAAATCCCCTTTATGTGGACTGAAATGACCCTGCCAAGTAACTGTAAGCAATTAAAAGAACAGAAACAGTAACTAGTTGATCAGGGTTCAGATAAGATATCTGAGCTGCTTAGATTAATTTACAATCCTGACAACAGTATTTAGACATAATTTAGGTTTTTGGTTTGGGTTTCTGGATAGCAAATATAGGTAGTTCAGTTCCCCATTCATGATAGACTAGGTTCACAGAATGCTCAATTTCTACATTCTGCCCTCTTTGTGCATAAAAAGCAAAACTTGATGGAAATTGTCATTAGCATTCCATTTACATTGTGGTTTGCTCCCTTCCACCTTGGTGGGCAGAGTTTATCATGTTACCCATTCAGACCAAAATGGACAAATTTTCCATGAAAACAACATATTGCCTAAACAAATGACTCTTTCTTTAGTAATTAATTGAGGTAAAAAAGTATTCCTGAGAACCATACCCATCTCTCTTATCTTTATTTAACCACACCTCAAGACATTTACCTTTACCTACCTACCTGATTGTACTTGCTTGCTATATACTAGCCCCCGTATATGGCTACTTTCATGTATTCTCATAATAAAACTTGTTTCTCCAAAACAGAATCAGTTCAATCAATTCCTTGGACAGCATCAAATCGCCTTGCCCTTAATCTTTCCCACATTGTAAATAAAGCAATTGGGACCCAAAAAGTTAGCAAGTAAATCATATCTGGGAGTCAAACCTAGTTCCTTCAAACATAAGACCAATTTGTACATATTCTCCACTGTTAGGGAATTTATGATGTTTAATGTCATTACACAAAAAAACTAAAGGAGGGTTAAGAGCAGAGGATACCTGGTGTAGGAGGTGATGATCCTGAAGTTGAGGCAAGGCAGCTAGTGAGAAATGAACCATCTACTTTGCTAATTGGATATGATAAAAATATAGGGGGTGGGGGAAGGGGGAGCTGTTTTCAAGGAGTTTACAGTCTTAGGAGGAAAACATGCAAGAGTGTTCAACAAGATTATCAACCATTTGCCAAGTGTAAGGATTATCCTAAACTGGGAATACATAGCAGTCCTTGCCTTTAAGAATAGTTAGTATGTGAAAATAAGTAAATAAAATACAGAGATGAAGGAAGGCAACCTTGGGGGTTAGGGTTAGACTGTTAGCCATTGTATCTTAAATGCTCTGTTCTGTTTTGGGTGTGATCTTAAGCTTTTCCTTAATGATCATCTTGTGGAAGAAATCTTGAAGACCCCTGAAGGGATAGTCAATGAACTAGTGTGACTGACTCAGGAATGCAGTTATGGGAGAAAGCATAGGTGCTATTAGAGACAGCTGAGTAAATTCTACCATCTGCTGTGATGATCTGCCCATACATTCTGTCCTATACGATTATAATTTGAACCCCTCATAGAAATGTATTACTGTGACTCATCCTTTAGACATGTTGGCTCCTTAACGCAATGTATATAATAATTTACCTCACTGATATGTACTTTCCTTTTTTAAGAAAAATTTTCCATGGTTACATGATTCTTGTTTTTACTTTCCCCTTCATCTGCCTTTACCCTCCCCCCCATATCCAGGACCACACAAATGCAACTATCAATAATATGTAAATAAGTCTTGATTGATCACACATGTTAAAACAATGATACGTACTTTCTAATTTCCCTAAGACATGCGTTTCTCCCCCCTCTTTTTACCCTCCTAGATGTTACATCTGTGTTCCTGTGCTTGGACCCCAGACATAAAAGCACTTCACACAGTAGTGTCACATGGTACTTGTTTGTCCCCTCCTCACCTTTCTCACATAGTCTCTGTTTTTCTAAGGCATAAAA
>NC_058136.1:78985835-79038598 GCF_016433145.1 Gracilinanus agilis | reverse complement strand
CTCTCTCCACCCCACCCTCTGCCTCCATGTCTCTCTCTCTCTGTCACTATTTTTCTCTCTATTTCTCTGTATGGGTAAATCTCTCTCTTCCTCTTTCTCTCTCTATCTCTGTGTGTTTTGCAATCTCTCTCCTCCTGTCTCTCCCTCTCTCTGTTTCTCTCTGTCTGTCTCTGTCTCTCCCTCCACTCCCTCTCTTTCCCACCCTCTGACTCTCTCTCTCTGACTCTCTCTCTCTCTCTCTCTCTCTCTCTTTCCATCGCTATCTGTTTCTCTCTTGCTCTCTCTCTCCCCATCCTTCCCTCTCTGTCACTTTCTGTCTCTTTGTCTTTATCTTTGTCTCCTTTTATATCTCTGTCAGTGTCAATCTTTCTGTTTCTGTTTCTTTTGTTGTCTCTCTCCTCCTGTCCCTCCCTCTTTGTCTCTCTGTCTCTCTCTCCCCATGTCTCTTCCTGTCTCTTTCTTTGTCTCTGTGTCTCTGTCAATCTGTCTCTCTCTGTGTCTGTCTCCCTCCTTTATCCCTTCTCTCTCTTTATCCACATTCCCTCTCTATCAGATTTACCCAGACAGAGGCATGGAGGGGGAGGCGAGAGAGACAGGGGAAAAGAGAGGAAACAGAAAGGTAGGACAATGGGAAAAGATGAGAGAGATATAGAGACCCATATAGAGATAGAGAAATAAAAAGTGACAGAGAGAGGAAGAGATAGGAGGAGAGGGAGAGAGAAAGAGGGGGTAGCTGGGAGAGAGAGACAGAGAGAGATGGGGGAAAGGCAGAGACCAAGACAGAAATACAGAGAGAAGGGGGGAGAAGGAGAGGAAACATGAGAGAAAGAAGTGGGGAGACAGAGTGGGAGAGACATTGAGTTAGAGACAGAAAGTAACAGAGACAGAGACACAGACAAATAGAGAAAGAGAGTGACAAAGGGACAGAGAAAGGGAGAGATGGGGAGAGAGAAAAAGAAAGGGGGGAGTTGGGAGAAAGAGACAGAGAGAGAAAAAAGGTGGGGTAGAGAGAAAGAAGGAGGTGGGGGAGGCAGAAAGTTGCAATGAGAGACAGAGACTGAAACAGACAGAGAGAAAAAGAAAGAGACAAAGACAATGAGAGACAAAGAGAGAAAGAGGGAGAGAGAGTGTGGTAGACAGAGACAAGAGACAGAAAAAGGGAGGTAGAAAGAGAGAAGGGGTGTTAGAGTGGAGGGAGAGAGGCAGAGAGAAAGAGACAGAGAAAAAAGAGAGATGAGACTGAGACAGCAACAGAGACAGAGACAGAGACAGGAAGAGGTGGGGGAAGGGAAAGCACAGGAATGACAAGTTGATGGAACAGAAGGGGAGGGAGCACAAGCTGCAAATTGCTGAGAGGGATAGAGGCAGTTTCTGGAGAAGCCAAGAGTATAGAGGTAGAGAGAGGAAGAGATGGAAAGAGAAAAGAAACATTCATGTTAGTAGGAACATCTAACAAAGCTGTTTTAGAATGGAATCTTCTATAGGAGATTGGATTAATGTCAAACTAACAAGATTTCAAGTATGCCAGATAGCTGGCAAGGCAATCTGTTCCTGACCTTGGGCTTGTCTTAAAACTTCTCCTATTAAAGTCTATTCTTGTAATGTTATGATTCACTATATTGGAAAATAAGGATAAAACTGTAAGATAATCTTAATCAATGACTGTAACTTAGATTCTGAGATCTTAGTTTCCCTGATGTTGAAGCAAACATTTTAACAAACGAATATATCATGTATGAGAAGAAAATTTTTGACTTATTGTTTTAATATGGAGTAGTGTAGAGAGCCATAAACAAACAATTTGATCTGTAATTCATATCAGATCCAACTATAACTGATGATTATAACCAATTTTAACTTCTTTCATTATTCAAAGTTTTCCTGTCTAATAAATCATGTTATTTTGAAGAGAAGGGGGATATGTCGGGAGCTATTAAGAGAAATTAGAATCTCAAGTAGATATTTGTATCTGGACCCCCTCAAAAGATCAGTACATACCAGCAGAGTCGTGTATTGGCTTTCCTCCCTATCAGGTTGAGACAGGTGCGGGATATCTAAGATAAAAATCTGAGATTCCTTTTTTGATTCCTTTCATAATTCTCACCTTCCTTCAAAATGCATTATAGTCTTATTGAAAAAGCTTTGGGCTCTCAGCACTCCAGCAGGAGGGGGGCTAACTCTGTTCCCCTTTGACCGAGAATACAGATGGCTGGTACAGCCAAGGTCAAACCCTTGGCAAGGCATTTTGCCCAGAATTAAAGTAAAATAATGAGGCTCAAAAAATTTGTTTAATACCATCAAGCCTGAGAAACTGCTGGGGCTTTCCGGCCTAAGGAGATGTTGCAGGCTCCACTTAAAGATAACACATATAGTTGATAGTTTTAGCATAGGTTTTTTTATCTATACCTGGAGGCTTCTAAGGCTTTTGTTTTGATTATAGTAAAAATCCTGCTCTCTGTAACTATGGGAAACTTTCTTGGGCTTTTGGGAGAAGAGGATCTTTAATTCCCTTTATAATAAGATGGTGACTCCATTATACCTCAGAGCACTTTGAGCTAACAAGGTGCTTCCAATCTGTTTCGTTCTTTACATCTGATGACCACCCTAGGTCACTCAGATTAGTCTCTGGTTATAGAGCAGGTTCTCTATAGAGTGGCACCTCACCCTGTCAGCCTTTCCTTGGCCCTGGTACCACGATCATCCTCCTTGGTGGTCAAAGCCTCACATGGGAGCCAATTGAAGAGGTCCAGCTTCTCCAAAAAAATCTGCGTATGGATTCTAATCACTTAGGAGGGAAGCCAAAGACTGGGAAAAAAATGGGAAGGGGTTTAAGAGTCAGGAAGGAGGGCAGCTGGATAGCTCAGTGGATTAAGAGTCAGACCTAGAGACAGTAGGTCCTAGGTTCAATCCAGCCTCAGACACTCCCCAGCTGTGTGACCCTGGGCAAGTCACTTGACCCCCATTGCCCACCCTTACCCCTCTTCCACCTAGGAGCCAATACACAGAAGTTAAGGGTTTAAAAAATATATATATACATATATATATAAAAGAGTCAGGAAGGAAATGCATAGAGAAAATAACAGATGAGAGCCATAGAGAAATCTGTAGGGTGGGGTCGTCAGGGAGACAAGTCTGAGAGAGAGCTTGTCTCTAACCAGTTTATTATATGGTTAACACATCATTGGGGGATGCAGGGTAACCTCAAATGAAGGAAGCCCAAAAAGTTTTTACATAAGATTACAACTTTAATTACAAAGATAATGAAACAGGTGGTAACTGTGCTACATATAACTTTCCTTTAAGGTAATTTTCTATTCTTCTTGGCATCCAGTATGTTTCCTGTCTACTCTCTTACTTCCTACTAAAGGATGAGAGAAGTAAATCCAATATCTAATCTGGTCCTGCCTTGAGAGTAGTACCATTCTTTCAGTGTCAAGTATTTGCTGTCTGCCAAGTTGCATAAGGTCCTGAGAGGAATCTACCCTGAGATCAAGCTCCTATGGACAATGAAAATCTATTTAAACTTGTTCCTCAATGACTAATTAATTCTTCTCTGGTCTTACCTTCCTCATTCTAGTGATTCTAGTTTTCTCTAATACCTTTTCAATAAGAAATACATTTGCTTTCTTCTTCATTTTTTCTTTCCCATTTTTGTTATTTTTAGACCCTTCCTGAAGACTGTTTGCTAAGAGGTCCCACTTCTCTGTCACTTCACATCTTACATCATCCAGATACTTTCTGCCTTCATTTCCACTTCACAATATAAAATGGTCCTTTTAATGGCCAAGTCAATACTTCAAAGTACAAGTGATTTATCCAGCAGTCTGTCCCAACTGATTGTTTCCTTTCTTATCCTTAAATTTCTTCCATCTACTAACCTGTTGCTGAACAAAGCTGTTAGTCAATATCAATCAAACATTTTATTAAGCACTCACTATATACTAGACACTGTCAACTTTGGATATAAGGAAAAGCCAACCCTTTTCTCCCAAAGAGCTCATGTTCAGCTGCAAGTTAGATGAAAAGGTCCCATAACTTTTGGAAGCCATGGAAAAGCAAATGGTTAACGAATTTTAAATGTCATTTCCACTGTTAAAATCCTCTCCATTTCTGATGTGGCCAGGGTTAAGGACCTTGGTGGCAAGGATTTTCCTATCTGAGCATTGTGTAGCTGTAGCTGTAACATCTGCTAGAGCAAAGGTCAGCAACCTTTTTGGCCATGAGAGCCATAAACACCACCTTTTTTAAAATGTAATTTCATGAAAGCTGTACAGTGCTCACAGTGCAGCTCCTGTAACAGCTCCTGAAAAAAAAAATGCACTTTATGGCTCCTGCAGAAAGAGCCATATCTGGCCCTCAAAAGAGCCAGATATGGCTGGAGAGCCATACGTTGCCAACCCCTGTGCTAGAGTCATCAGGCTGTGTCTCCATAGAGGCTATGAAGGATATCTGAGGGCCTAGGCTGAAAGCACTGCTATTTCAAAGACTCTTGAGTTCAAGGTTCTAGTCTGTCCCTATCAGACAGTCCCTTATGGTGATTAAGGTAGTGTTGGTTTTATTGCACTAGTACATACTGACTCATATCTCTCTCTCTTTACTTTCAGCCAAGATGGCCCATCCACCCTGTGGGTGACAATTCATGGGGATAAATGACCCTCTCTTCAGAGAATTTGCTATTTTATATGATGTCTGGTCTGGGAGTAGCACCAGAAAGAATGGCTCTTTAAAAATTCTAACAGCTAAAGTTTTTATTTGGGGTGCAAAATTTTGTCACAGTGAATAATACATCTGGCCCTACAAAAATGAAAATATTTTCCCCAATACAACTGGAAAAAATCTATTCCCTATAGAAAAAAGAAACTACTGTACAAAATTAAGTTTTCTCCTTAGCAAACATTGGTAGTGTTTTGGGCTTTATTTATTATTACCTATATTTATTATTCAGTCATTTCAGTTATGTCCAACTTTTTGGTAAAGTAGTTTACAATTTCCTTTCCCAGTCCATTTTACAGATGAAGAAACTGAGACAAACAAGATTAAGTAACTTATCAAGGGTTAGATAGCTTATAAAGTCTCTTGAGTCCAGTTTTTAACTCATGAGGATGTCTTCCTGATTAAAAATCTTCCTGATCAGAAGGAATTTTTGAAACAAACAAATTTTCACATCTTGTGAGATAAATATAACAATTAAAATAAGGTAAAATTGAGGCATAAAATTAATTTTATTGGTAAAAAACAAACACTAGTAAAACACAGAACTATTAAATTGTCAGAAAAACTATTTAATTAAGGAGAAGGGTTCAGCATAATTCTTCAAGGCCTCCAAGCAGAGGTGCACTTCAAAACTCACACAGAGCCCAGAGACTCTGGCTGCTCTGGCCACCAAGGCACTGGTAATGCCAACCACTCTGGATTGACAGGTCCAAAGAATAAAAGAATTTGGGAAGCTTATATGCTTTTTGGAGAACTGAGGGAAATGATTCACATTACCATGGCTACAAGGAAATGGGAGTGTTCAAACTACCCTGAGAGGCTTGGGACTAAGGTGCAACAACTTATGTATTATCCTTTAATATAATGCTTATTTGTCCTTTATCCTAAGTATATTTTAATTTTGAACTTTTCAATTAACTTTTTTAAAATTCGGTTTTAATTGTATTTTTATGCTAAAAGTTGTGTTTCCTTTCGTAAAACATTACGTAAAGTATTTTAGAGGTTTTTTCAATAAAGTTTCAAAAATAGTTTTACATTATTTTTAACTGTGGGTTTTTAAAAATACCTTCCTTTCTCTGAGTTGATTTCCGTGTTGTTAGCCCCGCCCCCTTCTTGCAAGGTTCTACTTCATCCGGGACTTTTTTCCTATCTCTTCCTGTTTTTCTTATCTGAAGGTGTTCTTTACTTTGCGTTTTAACGTTCGGTTAGTACAGTTATGACTATTCTGCCAAAGAAGCCTCCCCCTCCGTCTCTACCATCAGCCGATGGAGAAGCCAATCCAGACCGTGAACTGGAAGGGTCTAATGTTAATCAGGTTGGTCCAGATCGAGGAGAAGGACCTGGCGCCGGTCCCTCCTCTGGGGTTAGATCTCGAGCTTCACCACCGCGATGGGTTTCGGGTGGGGGCAGTCGAGGTGGGGTATCTGTGGGCTCACGGGGGCAAGCCTCTTCGTCCCCTGGCCCAGGACCGCCACCCCCAGGTGGGGCCGGTACTAGTCCTACCACAGGGGATGGTCTGGGCCTGTGCGCCCTAGGAGGCCCGATCGGCTGTTGTTCGGGACCAGGCGTTAGTAAGAGGCGACGTCAGCAAACTAATAATCTCGGATGTGGTGTCTATGGAGGTGGCAGCTCGGATCCAGAAGGGGCAGGATACAACAGTGAGGACGAGTACGACGCCGCAACTTCACGAATAGAAGCCATGGACCCCGCCACTGTGGAACAGGTAGTTTCACCCAAAACCTCAAGATTTATGAGAATTTCTGGAATATTTTTATTAAAGTTTTTACTTTAACCCGTTATACAGAATATTAGGTCACGAAGGCTTTCACATACAAAATCTCACACATTGCCATGTCCAAACTATTCTTTTTATACTTACAATTAATCAGTTAAATTGATAAAAATTAAAAATTTATACTTTTATATTTTCTGGGTTATTTCAGTATTTATTTCACTTCCTTTTCTTCCCTCTCATACTCATTTAGTTTTCTTATGTTTCTCATTTTAATTTTTCACTGTTTACACCTCAACATCTCCAAGGAAATCCCTTACAAAAATTTCACAAAACTTGCAGTTACCTTATCTACAATTGTAATGCCAAATACACACTTTTATTTTCTCCCTTCTACTCTCCGTCTGAAGCGTTTGCACCCCAACTCCTACACTCACCATATCAGATAGCAGAAATATTTTTTGGCCAGTGCACATACTTCTTGCAATTGTACCACTTACCACTAAGTATGTAACCTTATTCAAGTCCTGCCCATTCTCTCGTCATGTTTACATGTGCACATTTTTAATCATTTCTAATTCTTTAGGACACCATTTAGTATTTCTTAGCAAATACAGCAAAGTTCACCTTTTCCTTCCCCAGGTTTAAACCACACAACTAGTCAGAGATGAAATTTGAATTCTTCCTGACTTCCGACCCAGTGTACTGTCCCCTTAACCTAAGTAACTGACATGAGTTTTCTTAACTGTAACATAAATAAATTCATGGCACAAAGGTAACTAAGGTCAGATAGAAGGTTGAACTGTTTATTTCCAAGCTACAGCCTATGATAGGTATAGACAAAAAATTCTCAAACTGCCATTTTAATCAATAACAAAATATATAAGTAGAAAATAGTGTGGATTTAAATTTCTTTATTGATATTTCTATAATCACAGATTAAAAAGAGAGTCCTGGGCTCACTGAATCATTATCAATACTACCCAAGAGCTCTTCATTTAAATATTGGAAGACTTAAGTATTTCATCTCTAGGACTTATTTCTAAATCCAAGTTCAAGATTTTTATCATCATAATCATATTATCATTTAACATCCACATAGCCAACCTTCTAGTCAAATTTTAACAAGAAGTTCTTTGAACACAATAGATAATAAACCAGGTTTCTCACCTTTTCCTGAACTAAAGCCAGAGTGGTTTTTAACTAGGCCTCCCTCATTTCACCTTAGTATAATGGAAAAGTGTCCAACTGTCAAATGAAAGGATTCTATTTAGAAGAATTCGCATAGATATAAGGAAGGAAAGAGGAAAACAGGGATGCTGGGGAAGCTTATAAGACAAGAGGCTAAGCAGATGACAGGACAATTAAATTATCTAGAAATGATTCTTGATTTTATGTACATGTTTATATTTGGGTATTATTATTTAATAGTTATATTAAACAGTTATAGAAAGATCATTATTTATCCAATTTTATCCTGACTAGTTTTGTTACTTCTGGATAGTTACTTAAGATCACTATGCTTCAGTGTCATCTACGTAATTGAGATAATAAATATATCTGTCCCAACCTACCTTACATTTATGGGAATAATCATCTAATCAGAAGAAAACAGGCAAAAATGAAACTAAATGAAAAAGGATGTATAAAAAAGGGAATAGAGGGCAGCAGCCAGTGGCTAAAGGAGCAGACCTAGAGATGAGAGATCCTGAATTCAAATGTGGCTGTAGAACTTTCAGCTATGTCATTTAACTGCAATTTACTACTCCTCTGCCTTGAAACCTATATTTAGTAGCAATTCTAAGATGGAAGGTAATGGTTGAAATATATATAACATATGTATAAATTCACATATATAAACTTAGCACATGTAAAGCTCTTATATAAACTCTTTTTGGTAGGTTTCAGTGACTTATTAAGGTAAAAATAGCTGGAATTTGGGTATTGATAGTTTAAGGAAAATAATAAACTCTGTCTTTCCCAGAGCCACAAAATTCAGGTCCAAAAGGAACTAAAAAAATATAAATCAGAAAGTTGCTGCTCTGGTGCCTAGAACAATATTTAATGTAAATGGAATTTAGTAAAAATGAGTAGCTAGTTCAATCTCTTTATTTGCCAGAAAAAAATATAAAGGAAACTTTGATCACACATTGTGAGTTAGGGATGTTCACTGGTATGAGCTGTGAAATGTTTTCTGAAATAATTTAAATTCTGCTTTGAAGATACAACCTAGTTGAGATAATTAAAGAATATAAATTTAAGTGACTTTAAGACAGAGGAAGAACAGAAAACTCAGAAAAAGGACTTTTAAAGGTGTTAATCTGTTGATTTGAGCCTTGGAAGGAAATTTATAAGAGTTAGAGATCCAGAGAATGTGATGAGTGTTTTTTGGATTGATTTTGAACCTTTACCTTCTGTCTTAGATGTCTCAGGAACCAGTTTTAAATCCATGGCCTTCCCTCCTTTGGCCTGGCTACATTCTCTAACCCATACCTATCTATCCCATGAAGTGGAATGTTAAGTTTAAGAAACTACTAGTAGACCAGTTTGACTTCAGTATAGAAGAGAACGTATGGGTTAGGGGCAGGGAGTGGAGGTTGAATAGATGATAATCAAAACATGAGAAATTTGAAATATTTAAAAGGGTTCAAATTTTATCTTATGAACTTAAAAGGAATCACTTCTTAGGCAGAGTAGTTACATTAGGGCAGGTATTAGCATAGAGGCTTTGAGGGCTAGGAAGGTGACATGTGAGACATGGTGAATGACAGTATAGGACAGAAGATAATTAAGGATTATATGAGAAGGTTGGGGTGAGATATAAAGAAAGTTGAGAAAATTACTAGGTTGCAAATCAGGGCAATTTTTTTTTTAACCCTTGTACTTCGGTGTATTGTGTCATAGGTGGAAGATTGGTAAGGGTGGGCAATGGGGGTCAAGTGACTTGCCCAGGGTCACACAGCTGGGAAGTGGCTGAGGCCAGGTTTGAACCTAGGACCTCCTGTCTCTAGGCCTGACTCTCACTCCACTGAGCTAACCAGCTGCCCCCAGGGCAATTTTTAAAATCGTATTGTCATTGATAGAGATAGGGAAGCAAGGAAAAGCAGCTTTAAGGAGGGAGAATAAATTCTATCTTGAACATATTAAGTTTGAAATGCCTTTGGTGTACTACTCTTGATTATTAAGAAATTTTTTCTTATATCAAGGTAAAAATATAAAATAGCCCAAAGAGGCATTATGGAATAAATGGCAAACTTTAAATTTAGTTCATATATAAATATCAGTTGATAGTACCCAGCATTTAGCAGAATGCCTGACAAACTAGGCATTTACTAATTGTTAATTGTCAGAGTTGCTATTTAGATTACAAATCTGATGGTCTTCATATGGTATCACACTGCCTTTTTCATGTTCCTAGTGTTAACTCTTTAAAGCCAAATAAAATCTTCAAATATTTCAAGACTGATCATATTCCTAACCCCAACCCTTCCATATCTCCTATTTTCAAGCTGATAAGGATGATGGTGGTAATGATGTTGACAACGATAACTAACATTTCTATAGCTCTTATACAGTAAATGTACACAGCCAGGCTTTGTACTAAGCCCTTAATAGTTGTTTCATTTGATTTTCACAATAGCCCTGGGAGGCAAATACTGCTAGTTTCCCAAATTTACAGATGAGGAAATTGAAGCAAACAGGATTTAAATAAATGGCCCAGGAGCTAGTAACTGACTAAGGCCAGATTTGAACTCAGGTCTTCCTGACTCTAGGCCCCAGATTTTATCTACTATGCTATGTAGGTCTCATTTTCTTTGTGGACTCTTTTATCTTAAGATGAGAATTCTTCTAGTATGAGTTTGCCAGTCCATTCATTTTTAACCAAATTAATTCCTGATGCTTACAACATTCAAAATTGAGTTTTTTTATTTCAGATTCATAAAAGAGACAGAATGGTAGCCTCCCCTAACCTTAACCCTGAGACAAGGGTAGGCCCTGTCTTAATATTGGATTAAAGCTGTTTAGTCAGTTAATATTTATCAGCTTACTAATATGTGATTTCAAGTCATTGTTCTCAAGTTGGAGAAAATGCCCAGATGAGTTGAGCTTTGCTTCATTTGTAACAAATTGTTATCCATCTTTTTTTCAGTCATGTCTCACCTTTTGTGACATTATTTGCTGTTTTCTTGGCAAAAATACTGGAGTGGTCTGTCATTTCCTTCTTCAACTTAATTTGACAGATGAGGAAATTGAGGCAGATGTGATTAAGTCATCTGCCCAGGGCAGCTAATAAGTTTCCAGGACCAGATTTTGTCTCAAGAAGCTACGTCTTCCTTACTCCAGGCCCTGAAACTTTTTTATCATCTGTACCACCTAGCTGCTTCATATAACAGGACAGTTCTTCTACTGCCTAAATGATTCTCTATTCTAATTTCTATTATTCCAAGGTTTGTCAGCTAATTAGATATTTATAGTACCTGGACCTAAATACTATATTAATCACTGCTTCTTATTTTAGCAGGAACATTGGTTTGAAAAGGCCCTAAGGGATAAGAAAGGCTTCATTATCAAGCAGATGAAGGAAGATGGGGCTTGCTTATTCAGAGCTGTGGGTAAGTTGTCCCTTTTGGACTTTTGTCCTTACACTAAGTTCCTGCACTGAAGAACTTGGTATAATTGGCGATTCAAGTTCTAGAGTCTATCTCAAGTCTGTGTGCCAAGAAACAATGTATCAAAACTAGCAGTGGAGTCAGGGGGCCAACCTGGCCCCCTAAAAGTAGGGGCTTCCAATCATCAAGGAAGAAGTCAAACCCTAATCCATTTCTTACAGAGTATTATTTGCATGGCCCTGCTATAAGAGAATTCTTCTTTGGATAAAGTTTGCTCTTTATTACCATGGCTTCCTTCTTATCCCTTTTCCAGCCCAGGCTGGAGTGGTTAATCACTCAGCATCATCTCTCTTTAGATCTTACTCTCAATTCCCTTAATTCCTGTGATTTGTCTAGGAGCAGTAAAATACCCCTTTTTCTGCAACTTCAGGCAATGAAGGATCTATCATTTCTATTGTAAGAAAAGTTAAACTTAGTGTGCCTAGAGGAAAAATCAAAATTTACATATCAGATGTATTTGGTACATCAAGAGCAAGGTTTTTATTCCTTTTCTTTTTCTTTTATAATTTGTTTAGAATATTTTTCCTTTTATTCCTTTTCTATGATTAATACATTATGTAACCTTGTGTCAGATCTTTTCATTCTTTGGGGAATGGATTTCTTCTTTGTGAAAGAGCTATAACATAATATGATTATAAGCCTCATGTCCTAGATTCTGATATTACCCTTCTTTGAACCTACAGCAGACCAAGTGTATGGTGATCAGGATATGCATGAAGTTGTCCGGAAACATTGCATGGACTATTTGGTGAGATATAGAAGGTGGTAGACATAGGAACTGTGGGAGGTGAAGGGTCTATTGTTCCCTCTTTCTTTTCCAAGCTGAATTGCTTCAACCCTTCTCCTTTCCCTAACTACTGCCACCAGATGAAGAATGCAGACTATTTCTCTAACTATGTTACTGAAGATTTCACCACCTACATTAATCGGAAACGAAAGAACAATTGTCATGGCAACCACATTGAGATGCAGGCCATGGCTGAAATGTACAACAGGCCAGTGGAAGTATATCAGTATAGCACAGGTGGGGCAATGCCGGAACTAACCTCTTCTAGAAGTAAAGAGGGCATGGAAGGGTGAATTGACCTAAACTATAACCTAGCATATCTATCTCCTTCTTCTCCAGAGCCCATCAATACATTCCATAGCATTCAGCAAAATGAAGATGAGCCTATCCGGGTCAGCTATCACTGTAACATCCATTATAATTCTGTGGTGAATCCTAACAAAGCCACTATTGGTGTGGGCCTAGGGCTTCCTTCTTTCAAACCAGGGGTAAGTGAATCAGAGTCTATTTTTGAAAGTTTGTTCAGGAGGTTAGGTGGGACTCCAGAGCTTTAATGTACATTGGTAGTTTTTCTCCCTGTTTCAAATTTAACTTCTTTTCCTTCCTCAATACCTGCCACCATTTCCAACTATTTATGAGCACTTTTCCTTTTTTGCCCCTTCCCTCTCTGTTTTTTGTCTTAGTGAATCCTTACTCTCTCTTTATTCCTCTTCTTTTATTGTCTTATTGGCCATTAAATAGATTCCAAGGCAAATCTGAGGATCTGGGTCATGATTTGATATAGTCTAATTTGATTCCTAGTGGCCTGATTCAGTAGTCTGTGGGTATATAGATATCTGTTTCTTTCTTTAAGATTTTTGGCCATATATAATGATTTTCTTTTTTTAACAGTAATAGCAGCATTTTATTTTTTTAACTAATTTTTATTTTTAAATATTTTTACATGATTCATTTTTTTACATGATTCATTTTTGTTCCCTCCCCTCTTCCCTCCTCTCTCCCAGAGCCGACAAGCAGTTCTACTGGGTTGTACAACTGTTATCCCTTGATACTTATTTCTATATGTTATTCATTTTTGGTATAGAGCGATCAATCTTTTAAAGCCTAACCCCCAAATCACATACTCACATGATGTAATGTTTTTCTTTTGCATTTCTATTCCCATAGTTCTTTCTCTCAATGTCATTAGCATTTAGGAGTGCCCTGGCTTGATGCATTGCTACTAGTATTCTATTACATTGGATTCTTCTGAAATGTTTCTCTTTCTGTGTACAATATTCTTCTGGTTTTGCTCATTTCACTGCATCAGTTCATTGAAGTTCTCCTAGTTCATATAGAAATCCTCCAGATCATTGACACTTACAGCACAATAGTATTCCATCACAATCAGATACCAAAAATTTGTTTGGGCATCCCCTCATTTTCCAGTTTTTTGCTACCATAAAGAGTGCAGCTATAAATATTTTTGTATAAGTCTTTTTCCCCTTATCTCTTTGGGGTACAAACTGAGCAGTAGTATGGCTGGGTTAAAGGGCAGGCAACCTTTTAAAGCCCTTTGGGCATATTTCCAAATTGCCCTCCAGAATGGTTGGATCAATTCACAACTCCACCAACAATGCATTAGTGTCCTAATTTCATCACAACCCCTCCACCATTTATTATTTTCCTTTACTGAAATATTGGCCAAATTGCTAAGTGTAAGGTTTTGAATGCTGTTTTGATCTGCTCTCATCTAATTATAAGAGATTTAGAAGACTTTTTCATGTGCTTATTAATAGTTTTGATTTCTTTATCTGAAAACTGCCTATTCATGATCCTTGACCATTTGTCAATTGGGGAATGGATTGATTTTTTGTATAATTGACTTAACTCCTTATAAATTTAAGAAATTAGACCATTGTCAGAGGTTTTTGTTATAAAATTTTCCCTCCAGTTTGTTGCTTCCCTTTTAATTTTGTTTGCATTGGTTTTGTTTGTACAGAAATTTTAAATTTAATATAATCAAAATTATTCATTTTACATTTTGTAGTGTTCTCTGTCTCTTGCTTGGTCTTAAATTCCTTTCCCATAGATCTGACAAGTATACTATTCTGTGTTCACCTAACATGATTTCTATAGGGATTCTTTTTAGGGGGACTTGAGGCATTTTATTTTTTTCTGAACAAGATTTGATCCTCAGGTCTAGCTTGTTTCTATCCTTTGAGTGTTGAGAGAGAGAGAGAGAGAGAGAGAGAGCTCAGGACAGTGTCCTTAAACCTATTTTAGAAAGTACAAGACAAATCAAACTGGCTAATATGAGAGCAAAGGAAAGTACTAAATATTAGAGGGGATGTGGCAAAATTGGGACACTAATGCATTGCTGGTGGAGTTGTGACTTGATCAACCATTCTGGAAGGCAATTTGGAACTACACCAAAGGGCATTAAAAGACTGTCTGCCTTTTGATCCAGCTATACCACTGCTGGGTTTATACCTCAGAGATAATAAGGAAAAAGTCTTGTACAAAAAATTTAAAGCCGTGCTTTTTGTGGTGGCAAAAAATTGGAAAATGAGGGGATGCTCTTCAATTGGGGAATGGCTGAACAAATTCTGGTGATGGGATACTATTTTGCTAAAAGGAATAATAAATAGTGAACTGGAAGAACCTCCAGGAATGGACACAGAGCAAAAAGAGCAGAACCAGGAAAACATTGTACACAGAGATGGATACACTGTGGTAAAATTGAATGTAATGATCATTCTATTGCAAATATTAATAATGTGGAAATAGGTCTGGATCATTACACATGTAAAACCCAGTGGAACTGCTTGTTGGCTATGGAAGAGGGAAAGAACATGAATTGTAACCACGGAAAAATACTCTAAAATAATTAATTAAATAAACTTTAAAAAAAACATATTTCCAGATTGTTCCTTTTTGTAAGAGACCCAGATTGAATTGCTTACCAGCTTTGGGAAAGGGGAGGGAAGGAGAGAGGGAGATAATTTGGATTGCATAACTTCAGAAAACTTTATGTGTAAATGTATTATTGCATATAATTGGTAAAAAAAAATCTGTAAATTTTTGCTGGCGTATTACAAATACTTTTGTAATTTTTCAAAATAAAATTGCTTAACAATATTTTTTAAAGTGATGGAGAAAATGTTAATAAATGAAGATTAAACTTTAAGCGGAACTTTTTTTTTAATTGTGCCTGGTTTCATTTTCTACTATTTACTTCAGCCTATGCCATCCTGCAAACAGATCCTCAGTCCACATTTTGCAGCAAATTGAAGGATAAGTTAGGAAAAGAAGTAGGCATTTATTAAATACTTGCTTATATGCCAGGCATTGTGTTAAGCTCTTCATAGATATTCCATTTGATCTTCACAACACATCATTTTTAGGAGATGGGTGCTAGTCTTATCTCCATTGTACATCTGAGATTATACAAAATTTAAGTGAATTTTCCTTCAGTTATATAGCTCTTAGTTGTCTAAAGATTAATTTTGACTCATGGTTAGTGATAATCTACCCCTTGAGGTTAATATGAGAATGGCTTGGCAATCAGATCTTTCTGAGAGTTAAGAGTTATTTCAGATTACTTAAAAAGGTAATTTGACCAAGATAACCACTAATAATATATGGTCCTGAAAAATGTTTATTCTCAGCAATACAGTTTTAAAGAACTTATGCATGATAAGGATGCCATTTTCTTCCATAGAAACTCCAAATGCAGATCAAAGCATACCATTTTTCTCTTTATGTTTTTTTTTTGGGTGGGGGGTTTGGTTTTATTCTCTTACAACGGTGACTAATGTTTTAAATGATAATTCTTGGATAACCCAATCAAAATGCTTACCCTCTCCAGAAGTAGGAAAGGGAGGGAAGGAGAGACAATTTGGATCTTATAATTTTGGAAAATGTATGTTGAAAATTGTTGTTGCATATAATTGGGAAAATAAAAAATATATTTTAAAATAGGTAATAATAATAATAATAATATATGACCCTAACAACATATTTGCCTCAGCATGTTCCTTTTTTTTGGTATATACCCTTATATACATTTACCCAAATATAAAATCTTAAGTATAAAAATCCTCTTTTCAAATTATCAATTCTCTTTTCCCTCATACTCAGTTTGCTGAGCAGTCTCTTATGAAGAATGCCATAAAAACATCAGAGGAGTCATGGATTGAGCAGCAGATGCTTGAAGATAAGAAGCGAGCCACTGATTGGGAGGCAACTAATGAGGCTATTGAAGAACAAGTAGCGAGAGAATCCTACTTGCAGTGGCTTCGAGACCAAGAGAAACAGACTTGGCAGGTCAAGGGCCAAACACAGGTATATTAGTTAACATTCTAGGTAGCAAAGAATAAAGGGAAGTCTAAGGAATTAGCACTCCATCTCAGGCTTAAATACCAAGAATTAAAATTAATGGAGTTTATAGAAAAAACTTCAGTGAAAAGGAAAAAGCATTTGATTGCTTCCATAACCATTTTTTGGTCCTCTGTTTAGGGAAACTATTAGTAAAATTAGAATATGGTAGTAAATCATTATGTTTCTTGCCAGCTCTAAACTATTTTGGCCTTTTGAAAGTATTAAGCTTTGATAGGGCTTGGGAATAGAATTCATTCCATATCTGCTCCACTTTTCTCCAGTCCCAGAAAGCTAGTGCCACATGCACCTCAGCTACAGCAGCTACATCCAGCAGCCTGGATGAATGGTGTGTCCGGCCTCCAAAACAGCGAACTACTGAGCAGTCAGAGCTGGTCCACAAGCCTCCCTCACCAAGCCATGCCCTTGCCTTCACAAAACCCCCTTCACCCAGTATTCCAGGTTAGTACTATCACTTACTTTACTACATGTAGTCTGTTCATTCACCCCACTTCCTACCTTCCTCCTATTGGCCCCAGATAATAATTCTCTCTCCTGTACCAGGACCAAGTAGCCAGTCAGCAGCAGGAAGTGACCATTCTTCTTCTCCACTTGTATCCTTATACCCTGCTTTGGAATGTCAGGCCTTTTTTCAACAGATGTCACCTACTGCATTTGGTTAGTGATGAGGGTCAAAAGCCTATGATCTTTTCATTCAGTAAACATCTTTTTTTGTCTACTTTGTGATTGTACTGTGATAATCCCTGATACATAGAAGAGAAAAGATATTCCCTAAGAGATTGCATTTTGTTATGGAGAAATAAATAAAAGAAATAAAAAAGAAATAAAAAGAAATAAATAAAAAGAAAAGAAATGTGGGACTAGGAGAAATCAAGAAAGATGGACTTGAGCTGTGCTTGAAAAAAGCTAAACATTCTAGGAGGGAATATTGAGAAAGAATGATATTTTAGACTTTAGAACAGACAAGAACAGCAAGTAGGCCAATTTAATTAGAAAGTAGAATGTAAAAGAAATAATATATAAATAAGCCTGGGAAATCAGGTAGGAATCAAATGGTTTTTATAAGCCAAAGAGAAGTTGTTTTATATTTAATTCTAGAATAGAGAACCACTATAGCGTTTTGTGTAGGGAAATTATATCATCAGACTTGTTTTTTTAGGAATATCACTTTTACAGCTTTGTGGCTGATGGAATGTAAAGAAGTAAAATGTGAGATAAATAGATTAACTAATAGGATGTTCCAGTAGTCCAACTAAATCCTAAACCAGGGTCTTGTGGTTTATCTTTTGATTTTCTACCCAGACTATTCTGCAACCTCTCAATTCAGACTACTTCACTCCTCTTAGTTCCTGACTTTCCCTTTCTTCATTCCCTTCTAGGTCTGAATGACTGGGATGATGATGGAATCTTGGCTTCAGTCCTTGCTATATCCCAACAGGAATACCTAGACAGTATGAAGAAAAGCATAATGCATAGAGATGTACCATCAGACAAGAGCTAATAACCAGGGCCTGGAAGTCCCTCCCTTTCTATTTATTCTACTCCCCTACCACAACATTTCCCCTTATCCTCCCAAGGTACTGTAAGGGACACATACACACCCATGACCAAAATCAGTCCAGTCCACTATAATATGTTCACCTCCCTCTTATCCTTCTTAACAGTCTCCCATTCCTTGCTCTGCTGAAATCCAGTAAGTCGTTAAATAAGGGATAGATACGCTTGAGAAAGAAAGAAAAAATATCATATTAGCATCCCTCTTTAGTAGTATCTACAGTGCCTTCTGGATAAACACCTCTTTGTTGATGCCTAGCAGAGATGCCAGGAGAGGCCTTAAAGGCTTCCTCGACCCCCCTCTAAAACTTGCCTCCCACCCCTACACTCCCAAGGATAGACAATACCATCTGTGATTAGGTATCTTTCCTCCTTCATCCAACTATATTAAAACATTTTTTTTTTTTAAAGATACACTGGCCTGAGTACATGGTTGTAGAAAACTGGGGAATGGGTTTAAGAGACACTTCAGATTAACTAAATAACTATCTTTCATTCCCTGTCTAACCTACTTTCTCACTTTTTTTTTTTGCTAAACTGAACAATGAATATAAACATTCTTCTTTTCCTTGTGGGGCTTTTGGACAATAAAACACCAAAGCTCAAAAGATGTGTGTATTGTTCTCAAAGTTCCCAAAAAGAATTTGGGAAATGAAAGAGAAAATAAAAGGGACACCTTACACTGCTTGTAGAATTGAAAGAAGGGACTAATCTATTTTCTTTTTTTTTTTTTTTAACATTTACTAATCTATTTTCTTGAAAAAAATCAAGCAAAACCGAAAGGGAAGATTAGGAGACTAGTACAGTAAAAGAGCACTGATTGAATCAGAGACCTAGATTTGAATTCTTTTAAATCACATTAAATGAAATGCCTTTGATTACTACTTCTGTGGTTTTATACAAGTCATTTGACCTTGTCTCTAAGTTTCCTTAAATGTAAAATGAAGAGTATTATAGACCCAGTTCTAATCAAATACAAACTTGAAACAAGCAGACTATAGACATTTAAAAAGAAATGTCCTTAGTCCACAGCATGGGTTAAAAGGACATGACTTCTCTGCTTCTTTTTAGGAAATCTAATTCACAAGGTGAAGATGTACACATCTCCTGTTTCATAATAGAATGGCTTTTATAGTTCAGCTATGAGAGATATGAGAGAGATTGAGCTATTAATTATCTATCTGTCTCCTGAGTCAATAATTGTCTCTTAAGATTTCAATGCCTTTTAAGAAAAATGCCCTAGGTCAAAAATTAGGTTTAGATCAATATCTCTCACCCTGTATCCAGAATAAGATCAAAATGGGTATATGATTTAAACATAAAGAATAGTTGACCTGTCAGATCTATGGAGAAGGGAAGAATTTATGACCAAACAAGATAGAAAACATTACAAATACAGAACGAATAATTTTGACTACATTAAATTTAAAAGTTTTTATACAAACAAAATCAGTGCAACCAAGATTAGAAGAAAAACTGGGAACAAAATTTTATAACAAATTTCTCTGATAAGTATCTCATTCATATATATATATATACATAAAGAACTACATCAAATTTATAGGAATAAAAGCCATTCCCCATTTGATAAGTGGTCAAAGGATATAGGCAGGTTTCAGATGTCATTAATAATATAAAAATATTCTAAATCACTCAATTAGAGAATTGCAAATTAAAACAACTCTGAGATACCACTTCACACCTATCAAATTGGCTATTATGACAGTAAAGGAACATGATAAATGCTGGAGGGGATGTGGTATAGTTAAGACATTAATGCATTGCTAGTGGAGTTGTGAACTGTTCCAACCATTTTGGAGGGCTATCTGGAATTTTGCCCAAAGAACTTTAAAACAGTGATACCACTACCACGTCTGAATCCTAAAAAAGAAAAAAAAAAATCTGTGGTATATGATAGTGATGGAATACTATTGTTCTATAAGGTATATTGAACAAAATGATTTCAAAAAAAATAGAAAGATCTCTGTGAACTGATGTGGAATAAAAAGAGCAGAATCAAGAAAACATAGTACACAAACCCTACAATATTGTGGAATGATCAAATGTGATAGACTTTGAAAACTGACAGCAATGCAGTAATTTGCAGACTGACAGCAATACAATAATCTAGGACACTACTGAGAACTTCTGAAAAAGTATGCCCTAATTCCGGCCTTTTAACTCAATCAGTCAGGAATTTGTGAATCCTTTTGATAAGAGTGCCCACCCTCAGAGGATTGGAGATGGATCCTACAGACAATGCCCCCATGGGCAGTGCTAAGCTGTGATTGGTTCCTGTGAAGAGGGAGAGAGACAGCAAGTGATGTGGGAAAAGGCTAAATTGAAGAGAAGAGGGATTCATTCATTCCTTGACTCTTCAATGAGGAGACTTTCCTGGATAAAGAGGAGCCTTTCTGGGTGGATGACTGGAACTGGATGAGGAAGGAATATGGTGAGACCGATATTGAAGAGGTCACTGGATTTCCACATGGAGATTGGGTCCTGAGGGAGCTTTTGTCAGAGTTGAGCTGAATTTCTTTGGATCAGCAATTATAGGGTATTTAGCTAGGAAATATTTTGTACTTCCCTCTTACATTTCTCTCTTTCGATGTATTTATATTATATTAAATTATTAAGAGCTATTAACAGACTTTTTTACTTGAGTTATTTTTATAAATGGTTACCACAACAATCTCAATATTACAACTCTCATATTGAGTCAAATCTAATTTTAAATATTACAAAGCATTTGACTTATCACTTGTTGATTTGGGCTTTGGGGGTTTGGGTTTTACAAGATTATTCACTTACAAAAAAGAATAATATGTAAATCTGTTTTGAGTGATTCTATCTGGCCTTTACATTAGGAGTGAGGACTATATTCCAAATAAAGTAAGAATAACAGAACCCATCTGTTCCAAAATATTTGTACCAACTGTTTTGTTTTGTTTTTAAAACTTCACTTTCCATCTTGGAATCAGTACTGTGTATTGGCTCCAAGGCAGAAGAATGGTAAGGACTAGGAAATGGGAGTTAAGTGACTTGCCCAGGGTCACACAGCTCGGAAGAGTCTGAGGCCAGATTTGAACCTAAGACCTCCCATCTCTAGGCCTGGCTCTCAAACTACTGAGCTACTCAGCTGCCCGCTGTACCAACTTTTTGTGGAATCAAAGTACCTAACAATTTGGGAAAAGCAAGATGTATCGTGAACATAATTTTATTACTCCATAAGAAATGATGAAAAGTACCAGATTCACAGAAATTTGAAATAACTTTTATGAATTGATGCATAATTAAGTGAGAAGACCCAGAAGAAAAATTTATAAAATAACAATACAAGCTCATAAGAGTTAAGAACTTTGAACAGTGTAATAACCAACAAGATTTCCAGAGGTTTAGTGATGTAGCATGCTTCTACTGATAGAGGTAATGAATTCAGATTACTAATAAAACACACTTTTTGGACATGGGCAATATGGGAAGTTGTTTTGTTTGTATATGTTTTCACAGGAGTTTTGCTTTTGTTTTCAGAGGGTAAAGGGAGAAGACAGAAGAAAAAAAGTAGGGATAGTGTTCCTCCATCCCAAAATGAAGAGAGAGCAGAGGAAAGGCTGAAAGGAATGATGGGCAAATAAAATGTACTTGAAAGGTACAAGTTAAATTTGTGAAGGAACAAGAAAAAGATTCACATATTTTTATGCAGTAAGACAGTTTTACATACAATCCTTTCTTCATGATTTATTTAGTGTTTAGATTCAAAAAATGTTTTTAGAAAGAGAAAAACTAATGTAATAACTTAGTTGAGAAATAATAAGATCAGAACCACGAGATTAGCAACCCTGAAAACAAGAGAAATTGTCTGAGTAAGGGAAGAGAATTAAAAATTAAAAGTTTTCAAGATTTTCAACCTGAGTAACTAGAAGGATGGTGGCACTTTTTAATGGACATAAGGAGGTTCAGAAAGGGGATGAAAAATGTTGTACTGAATTAAAGTTACTTATATCCTGTCTGGCTGGTAACATCCTCCAACATTTATCTTTTTCCTTTACTTTCATACTGGTCCATCTGATAGGTGTGAAGTGGCACCTCAACATTGTTTTAATTTCTTCAATCAAGAGAGATTTAGAACATCTTTTCATATGATTACTGATAGCTTTGATTTCTTCATCTGAAAACTGTCTCAGTTGACTTTCTCTATAAAATGAGCTGGAGGAGGAAATGGCAAACAATTCCAGAATCTTTGCAAAGAAATCCCCAAATGAGTTCAAGAACACTCACACAACTAAACCACAACACTACGATACAGATAATACAGGTTACTTATAATCAATACTAGGTATTGGTTTTAAGTCAGAAGAGCAGTAAGCCTAGTCAGTTAAGGTTAAGTGACTTGCCTAGGGTCACCCAGGAAGTATTTGAGGCCAGCTATCCACTGAGCTACCATTGTATTTATCCTAATATGTCATTCTAAAGTTACTCTTAGGGGGCAGCTGGGTAGCTCAGTGGTTTGAGAGTCAGACCTAGAGACGGGAGGTCCTAGGTTCAAATCTGGTCTTAGAAACTTCCCAGCTGTGTGACCCTGGGCAAGTCATTTAACCCCCATTATCTACCCTTACCACTCTTCCACCTAGGAGTCAATACACAGAAGTTAAGGGTTTAAAAACAAAAAAAAAAATAAAGTTACTCTTGTTCTTCAAAATACCTGCTTTATAATTAACAAACTTAGTTTCATCTTAACTTTTTTTTTTTAAACCCTTGTCTTTCATTGGAACCAATACTATGTATTGGTTCTAAGGCAGAAGAGTGGTAAGGGTGGGCAATGGGGGTCAAGTGACTTGCCCAGGGTCACACAACTGGGAAGTGTCTGAGGCCAGATTTGAACCTAGGACCTCCCCTCTCTAGGCCTGGCTCTCAAGCCACTGAACCAACCAGCTGCCCCTCATCTTAACTTTTTAAATCTCATTTTATGCTTTTTATTAAGCCTTGGCTTCCTCTGGATGATACAGCTTTCCAACTCATGCTTTCCTCTACTAGTTGTACTTAATTCATACCTTTAAATTAGTTAAATTGCTTTTTAATTTTAGTAACAAACTTCTACATTAATTTTCCAAAATTATATGAACTATATTGTCTCCCTCCCTTCTCCCTGCCCCCATGCCCACCACCCAGAGTTGACAAGCAATTCATTCTGGATTAAACACTTATTTTCATACAAAACATTTCCACATTATTCATTTTTGTAAGCAAATAATCTTATAAAATTAAAACTGCAAAACATATACCAGTTAAACAAGTAATGGCTCATGTATCCCTAGAAACTTGTTTTTCTGACCTTAAGAAAATCAGATGGTAATAATAGTCAATATTTTTCAATGAAAATGGGAAAAAAATGTAGAAACAAAGGACTAAGGCCTTTTGAAAGGTCCACATGTTGACCTTGGCAGGAAGGGCCAAAGGTTTTTCTATTTATAACATTATTTTTTATTGACTATCATCAGTGAAAGAATTAAAAGTAGCCAAAATAATGCACCTTGCTATAAATATACAGAGAATTTTTGTTTAGTTTCCTAGTTTTCACTTGCTAAGAATAATAGGTGTTAAGCACTAGAATAATCTTGTTATGCTCTTGTTTATAAAAGTGAAAGACAGAAAAAAAAGTTTTTAGTTTTTAGACCCTTCTCCTTTGGGCTTCCAGAATGGGGCTGAGGGACAAATGTGTTTCATTCTGACATGGGCATTGTGCAGAGATGGCAGAGACCCTGTACCCCTTAACTCAGGGGAATTCCCTTTCCCCTTCCTGCCCTTGTGTCTCCTGAAGCAAAGACCATTATCCTTGGAATTCCTTCAAATTGAGATAGACAAAGAGATACACCTCCTCGATATCATCAAGTTGTAACTCAGACATTCATCTGTCCCCTAAACTATGAGGGTCACCCCCTATGTCTCCAGGCAGACCCCAATCAGATGACCAAACCCCCCACCGAATACCTGAGTATTTACCACTCTAGAATCACATCCCCACGGTTGTAAAAGTATATAATCCAGGGAGCAGCCTCCTATGGCTGTTCCACTCATGCTGTCTTGCTGGCCATTAATCCTATCTTATTAATAAATCTTTCTTTTTACTTTTAAGCTAAGTTTGGAGTCCTCTCATTCTTGAGAATGGTTTCCTTCCCAAACCCAGGGGTTCACCAATTGCACTCCTATAACAATTCTACCTCATTAAAATTTACATGAGACACATGTGGTAATAGAAAACAACTAAGATCTCTGAAGTCCTACCTGATGATTCTGATTCTTTTTCCTCTTTCAACCACTGATCAGAAAATAGCCTTTAGAAATATTTTTAGCCTTAGACATTATCAGAAGCAAGTAGTAAGGATGTGTATTAGGGGCCTCACAGATAATCCAATTCATTAGTTCAAGAAAAAGTGGAATAGTGAATTTTCATGTTTTACATATACATATATATGCTTGCAAGAATATTGAAGTCAGGGGGGCAGCTGGGTAGCTCAGTGGAGTGAGAGTCAGGCCTAGAGACAGGAGGTCCTAGGTTCAAACCCGGCCTCAGCCACTTCCTAGCTGTGTGACCCTGGGCAAATCACTTGACCCCCATTGCCCACCCTTACCAATCTTCCACCTATGAGACAATACACCGAAGTACAAGGGTTTAAAAAAAAACACAAAAAAACAAGAATATTGAAGTCAGGCAGCTCAGACTAAAAGGGAATTTTTATCCAGAATTACAATCCAGAATTGTTATCACTCTAAACAGGTAGTGATTTCCAAATGGTTAATGCCAGAAGCAGTATGCTGAAGTTCCAAGGAGTGACAAGCCCACAGATGTGTTGCCTAAATACAAATTGGAAACAAGAACATACAAATCTTCTACCAAGAAAATAGCAATTAAAATTTTGTTGATCAGACAGGTTTGGGTAAGCTAAAAGTCTGAAGGATTTCATATTAAACTGCCACTGCTTCACATAATATTCTGTACTTGGAGAAAGCAGCAGTAGGACCCAGAGAATGTAAAGTGGTACCAAAAAAAGACCTAGATAGTCCCTCCAGAAGTGTGCAAAATCTGGATCTAATACAAAATCCCAAGTTAGGAAAGTAAAGTGGAAAGAATTACTAAATTTAAAAAAAAAAAAAAAAAAGAATCCCATCATAAAGGGCTATTATTGTGATAGGAATGCCCAAAACAGAAATGTAGATGAGTTTATTCCAAAAATCTACAAAATAGGCCTTGCTCAAATATAATTTAGCCAGAGTTAGAAGAATTTCTAGAAAAAAAGCAAGTTGAATGGGGACAGTGAGGTGACTCAATAGATAGAGAACTGCCTACCTCTTATTCTGCTGGCACTTACTATTGACTCTAAGTCAGGGGTTAGGTTTTTTGGGGTTTAGGTTTTTTTTTTTTAAGTTTAAATTACAAATGAAATAAGAGCATAGAAGAAAGAATTAGAAATGACCATTGTAGAAGAAAAAATATGTAAGGTATTAAAAAAAGTAATCTGGAAACCAATTAAGTTGTGATAATTACTGGAGCACTTGAAACAGATAACTAAAAAAAGAGCATATAAAATATATAGATACAGAAATTGTGACCTTTTTTCTGATGTCCGGGAAGAAAAATGAATTCAGCATAAATCTGAAGATTAAAAACATGATTAACATGAAAGGTTTGAAGGCTATTTCCAACCAATTTTTTTACCACCAAAAAATGAAGTTTGTATCATGTAGAAAAAAAATATATATTATGTTTATTTGTTACAAATATTATGTTTTTTTGTTACAAATATTATGTTTCAATTTATCAATCAACAAACATTTAAGCACCAAAAATATATACATACATATTTACCTCCATTTTAGAATCAGTTCTCTGTATTTGTTCTTTTAACTGCAGAATGGCAGTGAGGGCTGGGCAAAAGAGGGTTAAATGAATTGCACAGGGTCACACAGGTAGAAATTGTTTGCTATCTAGCTATCCCTATCACTTAAAGTTGCCTAATTCATTTAAGAACAACAAAAAAATAAGAAATTGAAAAAATTTATTGATTACTTCCTGTAAGGAATTTCAAAATGAAAATTCTGTGATACTATTACCAAAAACTTAGTTAAAAAGTCAAACAAGTAATTTCCTTTCAATGCCATTTTTGGCATTTTTTTTCCCTGAGGTGGGGTAAGAGGAATGGCAGGGTGTGGGCAGTATGTGTAAATGAGGCTTTTGGGTCACCAGCATATTTTTGTACTTTGAGATATGTTTTGGAGGGAGTTACTTGATCATTTTTGTAGGAATTTACTTGTCTTCATTAACTTAATTTTTTGTTCTAAATGTTCGGTACTGAAAAGTGGAACCGATTTAACAAAACAATAAACTTAATACTAACAATGAATCAGCTAAGATATAAAGGTAATTCATTTTAAACCACCAGAAAGAGCAATTTCACAAAGAGACTCATTTTAGGATTTCAATCACTCTTTTTCTGTGTTCTTTGTCTTTTTCCCCCTCGACTAAGGTTGGGGTGACAGGGTACGGGGATTGGAAGGGTGTCTTTTTGTTGTTGATGTTCTACCAGTTTTGTTTATTGACAGTTATTTTTAAGAAAAAAATTGTTACCAATCTAGCATATGATCAGGGAATTTTCAATACAAATGTGTTTTTAGCCTTTTTTGTTAGGTTCTTTAAAGTTATTTTTCTAACTGCACCTTGGTAGTTGGTAGTTGGACGAACCCTCTATGGCGTCACTTCCTGTGGAATTTTCAGTTTTGTGAGCTTCGGGGGTATCACAGCGGGACTTCTGCTGGGCGGAGTTTGACAGAGAGGCGGGATAAGTCAAGTTCCACCTGGATACTCCCTTCGACGGATACCTTTCCTCGTTTGAGGGACTTTTTTGAGGAGCGAAGGCACCTGGGAAAAGGAAAAGGAGACAACTCCGGCCTACTGCTAAGGTCTTAAGGGTTCTTCGTGGGAAGGAGTGGGTTATGGTTATAGAAAGACACCTTGAGATAGAAAAATAACTAACTGGTAAAAATTTATATTATTAAGGGTTTTTTTTATGTTTTACTTATGGGTTCAGTCTTTTAGTTCAGAGAGCTCAAATGTAGACAAAGACAAAAAGTGAATATCAGGAAAATTAATCTAGATTTTTCTGGCCTGGTAAAAAACTGAATTTATGTTTAAAAAAAAAATGAATGAAGTTGTTATACTTCTCAATGGCTAGGAAAAATATTTTAGGTAACCCTGAATAATAGAAAAAGAAAAATTACATGTGATTTGAAATCAAACACTGTGACCCTTTCAAATCACTTTAACTCTGCCTCCACAACAAAAAAAACTTTCAAATTTGCTAACCTCCTCCCTCAAAAATTAGGCCCTCTACAACTAAAATAAACACTAACCTTAACTCTAAAATTGTTTCAAAAAGTTACATTCTATCACCAAACTGAAAACTTTACCAAAAATTATTATAAAAAATCTCCAAAACTCCATTCCAAAAACCCTCAAAGCCTTTCCCATCTCCATTGTAAGTTTCCATAATTACTCAAACAAATCACTAACAATTTGCCCAAAACTTATACTCTAACTAATGAAGAGAGTAAATATTCATCTTTAGTAACTTTATATAATAAAGTTCCTAAATCTCCTCAGCTCATCTAGGGGCTCCCTATTCCTTTCAAATATTCTCCAAATTGCCTTTTTTTTTTTTTTTTTTTTTTTTTTTAAACCCTAACCTTCCATCTTGTAGTCAATACTGTGTATTGGCTCTTAGGTGGAAGAGTGGTAAGAGTAGGCAATAGGGTTTAAGTGACTTGCCCAAGGTCACACAGCTGGGAAGTGTCTGAGGCCACATTTGAACCTAGGACCTCTTGTCTCTAGGCCTGGCTCTCAATCCACTGTGCCACCCAGCTGCCCCCTCCAAACTGCTTTTAAATAATCTTCCTAACTAAAATTCTTCTTGCCCATCTTTATTTTTTTATTTAATTTAAAGACCACACTAATTTTGCTCATCCTTCCCAATACCTTTTGTTTTCTCTCAAATAATTTTTCTTTACTCTTCTAACTCATTTTTTACAACATATATTACTCATTTCAAGCTCACTTTTTCCTATTTACCCACACCAAATCCAGCTTTTCAGACTCCTTGAAATCCTTATTAATTCTATAAAACTCCCACAAATCTTATGCTTACTTCAGCACTTTATTTTTTTCCAAAATCTTTTCAGCTATATGTTTCCAAACCATTGTCATTCAGGGAATCTTCATTTTCCTTAAACTTTCCTAATACCATTTCAATCCAATATCTTTGTTCCTTTATTTCTTTATTCTTTATTCCTTAATTTCTTCAATCCTTTCTCTTAAATCTGTACAAATCTATTCCTTTAGCTAATTTTTTATTCTTTTCCCAAATCTAAAAGAGAGTTTTGTTTTAATCCCTCTAGCCACTCCTGCCAAAAAAAACAAAACAAAACAACTTAATGTCTACTTATTGAGTTGAATACTGTAGTGTATTTTCTAATTAAAAAGAAAGTATTAGTAAAGTAACACTGCCCCTATTGTTGAGGTTCAGCTAGGAGGCTCAGTGGAGAGAGTGCTATATCTTAAAGTCAGAAAGACCAAAGTTCAAATTTAGCTTCAGATATTTATTAGCTATATGACCCTAGGTTGTCACTTAACCTCTTTAAGCATGGTTTCCATTGCAAAACAGAGAGAAATTGGAAAAAGAAATGGCAAACCACTCCAACATCTTTCTCAAAAAAAGTTAAAATCAAATATAACTGAACAACATTCCTATATTCTAGTCTCTAATTCTTAACAAGCTGAACTCCCTGTTACTTAATTGGCCAACATAAGAACTAGACAAGGTACATTCCCAGAACCCAAATTAATTTTTATAAGTCTTGTCAGTCACTGATTCCTGTTATCAATAAATAAGACTTCTAATTTTCTGTATCACTCTCCTTGGGGGGGGGGGGGGGGAGTACAATCCAGGCTCAAATCTGGCCTCAGACACTTCCTAGATGTGTGATCCCGGGCAAGGCAGAAGGTAAGGGTTTTTTAAAAAAATCTTCCAAATCAAAAAGCCCTCAACTTCACTTCTGTCTGCCCACCAAATCATGAAGAAAAATATGCTGCAGCTCTCTAATTTTCCATAAATGCAATCTAGACCTTTCTTTTTTTGGTCCTATGTCTCCTTTCCAAAAACTCCATCACGAACTACCAACCTTTCCCCAACCAGATGCCAAAAAGATTGAACAACCCAAATTGTGTCCCTGTATTCCTACATACTAGTTGAATCATTTCCCTATATCCTTATGCTGCCTTCAAAAAAAGGTAGCCATAGCACCTGCCTCTTCCTCCCTATCCCCAGCTTTGTCATCCTCCTTCACCTTGGCTATTTCTTCAAGTTTCACCCTTTACCAGCAGCAGATGCAGACTGAGGTACAAGAGCAGGAATGGCAGGAGTGGAAAGAGAATGTGACATCTTGGTTGCCAAACAGCTCAGTCCCTCCAGTTTTACCAGCTGTTTCTGTTGTCTTTGGGTCTAGCCCTGGTGGATCCCATGAAAGTGACTGCTTTACCAGGCCAACCTCAGGCCAGATGTCCATAGATATGCCCAAGGTAAGAGGTCTCTTTAAGTTCTTATCATAATCATATCCTTACCTATTTCTGGGCCTAAGTTTTCCTTCTTTAAAGTTGATGGCTTTTAAGTTTCCTTTCAACAGTGATACTGTGTGAGCCTAAAAAGTAATAGAAAATTTCTAGATAGGGTAAAGCTTATGAAGAGGACTCCTGAATCATGGAGCTCTTTTCTCCTGCTGATGCACCTAGAGAACCCTACACAATATCATCTGAATAGGGCTAGCATCAGCAGATAAAACAAAATTTACCAACTATACTAGGACAAAATTTTAATTCAAAGGTCTTGCCACCCCAGGCAGCAAAAGAATTCTCAACTAAGAAACCCAGACCTCAGGCAAATCCCCAACATCCAGATTCATTTTAAGCTTCAGCTCAGAAAAGTGGCAAATGCTCCACATCTCTAACAATCAATAAATCATATCAATCAGGCTGATTCCCTTAATTTAGTTCCAAGACTGCCTCTTGGGAAACCTCTGGTTATGTGCTCTTTTTATTTATTTTAAAACCTTCACTTTCTGCCTTAGAATCAATATTATATATTAGTTCCAAGGCAGAAGAGTGGTAAGGGCTAGGCAATAGGGGTCAAGTGACTTGCACAGGGTCACATATCTAGGAAGTGTCTCAGACCAGATTGGAACTCAGGACCTCCCATCTCTACATCTGACTCTCAATCCACTGAGCCACCCAGCTGCCCTGCCTTTAAAAAAAAAAAAAAGTAAACTGAAGTTACCATCTATATGACAATTTAAATGTGCTTTTCAATGAATTTACCTTTCATTTCAATGTATGAAATATCTGAGCCATGCCCCTTTAATTTCCAGATCAGGATTGTTTATTCCTTTGCTTTTCCTCTTAATTATTATAATAATTATTATATTAGCTGGCTACTTTGTTCTGGTTGTTGTTTTTTTTTTTTTAAACTTTATTTTATTTGGGTAAACACTTGTATAAAGGTTAGCCAAGACCTAGTAGCTCTTGCTATTCCACGGAACTACTTTGCTTAGCTAATTACCAATATATCTTTGTGTAACTGCTTTGTCTTTTGATTTGTCAGGTTTCTTTCATCTGTGCTATTATGTTCACTACTACAATTTATTTGTCCATTTGCTTACAGTTTTTTGCATACTCTATAAATATTATTTTTGTAGTCTAGGTCCTTATTTTTTACAACACTTTCCAGATATATATACTAACCATTGGTATTATAAAGCCAAAGGGCATAGCTTTTACTTCATATTTCAATACTGGTCTCCAGAAAAATCTAAAAATTTGCAAATCTACCAGCAATGAATTAAGAGTATTTGTTTCTCCACAATTCTCAATGGCATTGAATTTTTTGCTTTTAATTATTTTTCCCAATTTGCTTAATGTCAGGTAGTATCTCCAATTTATTTTAATTTATATCTGATTATTATTAAGGTTGAGCATTTTCTAAGTGACTATCATCAATTTATGTTAAAGATACATTTAATTTTTTATTGTTAGCTTTCTTATATTTTCCCCAATCTGTTACTTTTTTGTCAAGCTGAATTTTGTTTATTTTTTATTTTAATGTATATTTTACTGAAAATTATTTATATTTATTTTATTAAACTTTCCATCTTAGAATCAACTTATATTTATTAAAAAATTTTATCTCGCCCTCTCAACTCTTATTGGCATAGATGAATGATGTATTTAATGAGACGATCAGCCTTGATTCAAGCTACAATAATGATATTCTTAGCTACCTACCTGAGGTTTCTGGAGATCAACAGCTCCCAAGCATGGTAAGCAATTTGGAAAGAGAATTTTTTTGTTTTTTATTTTTATTTTCGGGGCTGGGATTTATTTTTTTCTTTATATTTACAAATGTACATACATATATACACATACATCAACCATATAATAAATTTCCACAAAAGTTTCCCAAGTTATATGATCAAACTTATCTCTTTCCTTCCACCTCCCAGGACTTACATGCAAATTGGATCTGGGGTTATACATGCATTATTATGCAAAACATATTTCTATATCATTCATAAAACACCAAAAAAAAAAAACCCAAAATAAACAACTGAAAAATTGTATTCTTTCAACTGCATTCTGACTCCCTACAGTTTCTTAAGACAACATTCCATGTCTTAAGAGTCTCTCAGCATTGTTCTGAATCATTGTATTGCTGATAATAATTAGGTTAATTAGGTCTGTCACAATTGATTGTTCCACAATATTACTATTACTGTATACAATGTTTTCCTGGTTCTGCTTATTTCACTCCACATTAGTTCATGTTGATCTTTCCAGCTCTTGGAAAGAGAAGCTCTTTAGCATTTGCTCAAGCTGGGGGAAGGTGAATGTTTTCTTACAAGGTATTTCTCACTTCTAAGAATGGAGATATAGTAACATTCAAGATAGAGAGAATAATTTTTAAAATGATTATATCATGGCAAAAATCTAGTGAGACTCACTATCATTATTATTATAACAGCTGCCTGCATCTGGGAATATACTTGAAGCAAGCAATTGCCCAGAGTCGGTGGATCCAGCGGTCCCTGTTAACAGTGGCAGCCCAAATGAACTGACTGGTTTCAGAAAGGAGATTTCTGGTGAGCTTTTCCCCTTCCTTATACCTTTCCCTTCCTAGGGTCTTGGCAGTCAGCTGTATGGAATCAAGGATTGGAAACTGCAAGAATTTAGGAGCCACAAATTGAGGTAGTAGGTTTCTTTAAGTTTGGATCTGATTTAATTTGAATGGAAAAGTTGTGGTATGAGATTTTATTTATTAGGTACGAACAAATAATCTTACAGAACTGCCTTAACAATGAGAAAGGACAAGAGATTTGACCAGTGTCATATGCTAATTTTCCATTAAAGGATAGAGGTAGTCAGATCTCCCTAATCAAAGCTATCATGCCTTTTGGGAAGGATAGTGTTGAAAGGTAGGGTAGTATGGAATAAGGGTTATAAACATGGAGCATATTTGGGAATGTCTTCAACTGGTCTATTTGTTTGTTAGGGTTGTGGAGACCAAGAACTAAAGGGCTGGGAATTGGGAAATAGATATGAAAGTTAAGAATTTAAACTGTGTTACAGTAAAAACTTGGGAGAGGAAGAATTGGGAGATACTATGGAAGAACTGGGAGCCAAGTACTGAATACATGGGATCAAAATTAGAAAGTGAGTGGGTACAAAAATATATTTATCTAATTCAAAAGTAAGATCATGTATTAAGTGAATTGGAAATTACATAAGGATCATCAAAAACTGAATTGTGGAGGATATGCAAGTATGGGAATTGAAGGAACATTTAGGGACTGAAAATTGGTGTCAAATAGTGGGTATTGCCTACAAAGAATTGGAACTGTGGAGGTATATTGAGTAATTGGACTAGAGGAAATTTTAGAAGTCACTGAATGATTCTTTTTTATCTATCTCTACAGATGACGAGACAAAAGCCCTCCTAAAGGAGCGTCAGAAAAAGGACAATCATAACCTTAGTGAGTCTCTGCAGGAAAAAGGATGGGAAGAAGAACTGGGGAACAGGAAAAGCTTTGTCTCTCATTAATGATGCTGCTTTATTTTCCTTTTGTTCTCCAGTTGAAAGGCGACGACGATTCAACATTAATGACAGGATCAAAGAGCTAGGAACTTTGATCCCCAAGTCTAACAAATTGTGAGTCCTTCCATAGAGATCCAGGGGAGGGTTTGTTAAGAATAGTATCAAGAGTCAGGCCCAGAGATGGAGTTCCTGGGTTCAAAACTGATCTCAGACACTTCATTGCCCAGCTCTTACCACTTTTCTGTCATGGAACCAATACTCAGAACTGATTCCAAATCAGAGGGTAAGGGTTTAAAAAAAATAGTATCAAAATTAGGCACTGGGGGGCAAGAGATGGATCTTTTTGCTGCAATTTCTTTTCCACCTTCCTACTCTAGCCAAACTGCCTTATAGTTATCTTCCCTTTTTCAGCCAGAATATTTGAAAAAATGTTTCTTGCCTCCAGTTTTTCTCCTCTATCCAACAATCTCCATGTTCTGAGTTCTCAATTTCATCATTCAAATGAATTTCTCTCTTTAAAAGTTACCAATGATCATTAGTAGTGGGGTGTTGAGTACTACACATATTTTCTCATAAGGTAGATGCTATTATACTTCTATTTTATGGTTGCCAAATCTAATGGCAACTTTTCATAACATGTTCTTCTAGACTTATGTATCATTTGATACCTTGTTTCTCCTGATTACTTTCCCCTCTCAGAGTTTTTAGGACATTATTTCTTGGTTCCGCTACTACCTTTCTTATGACTCTGTCTCCCCTTTGCTAAATATTCATCCAGGTCAGGCCCACTAAAGGGAATGCTTTCCAAAGCTGACTTCTCAGTCTGTTATCAGCACCTATGATTTCAATTTCAAACCTAGTATACTATAAGCATCTCATTCTTAACTATTTAAAAACAATTCATGGTACACTTATTGCCTTCCTATTCAAATGAAAGCTCCTGGGGGTAGGGCCTTGTCTTTGCAACCCCAGTTCTTAGCTCAGTGCCTAAAAATATGCTAAGTTCTTATTTATTGGTTAAAGCAGAACTGGCTTTGAGGTCAGAGAATTTAAATTCAAATAGGATTCTACTGCAGATTAATTATATAAGTCATCCCCTCTTTGACTTATATTTTCTTCTAAATGAGAAGGGCTCAAGAGTTCCAAGGTACCTTGCAAGTAACTAATGAATTCAGGGTTGTGATGATAAATCCTTCATGATATTTTCCATACCATTGTCAAGTATAGCTTTTACTAAAAAAGAAGCTTAGGCTTAAAGTGACAAGACCCAAGTTAAAATTTACCCAATTTAATTACTTACCTGTGTGACCTAGGACACTACTTGACCTCATTTTCTTATTTGTGAAATAAAAGAGTTGAACTAAAGGAACTTTCCAACTCTAAATCTAGTCTTAAGACCTTTCATTATTCTGTAACTGAGAGGGAATAAAGAAGTACACAAATCCAGGTTCCCTGACATTCTCTTCCCTGGGCTAGGGAGGTGCGCTTGAACAAAGGAAACATCCTTAAGGCCTCAGTTGATTATATCAGAAAGCTGCAGAAAGAGCAACAACGGGCCAAAGATCTGGAGAAGCAACAGCATATACTGGAGCAAGCCAATCGAAGCCTGCAGCTTAGAGTCCAGGTAGGCACATGTTCCCACCAAAAAGTCAATGGACAATAGGCTAGGAAGTCTGAATTTTATCTTAGACACAGTAAGTAGTTCTAAATGTTTCTGAGCAGAAGAGACTTTATTATACCTATCTATCCTGAAGTCTTGAGGGAAAAGAATATGTTAGTTTGCTAATGGGAGAGATCAGAAAAAAATGTAGCCATTTCAAGATATTACTGATTAAAATTGAGGGTTAGGGGGAAATATGGAAGTACTCAGAGAGGAAGGAGTTTTGAGAGCTAGAGTGAGCTTGGAAGTGATTTTGTGAACATACTGGGAATTTAGGAAGGAATTTGGGGTAGGAGAAAGGATCTCATTATTGTAGTGAAGTGTTCTGAGAAGCAAAAAAAAAAGGAAAAAAGGATAGAATATGAAAAACTAAAAGGGAATGAAGGATAGGCAATCAATTTGAAGTCTAAATATCATTCTAGAGATTCTTTGTTTGCTTCCCATTTCAGGAACTGGAACTACAAGCCCAAATCCATGGCCTTCCAATATATTCTGTTTTGAAGCCTGAGGAAATTGAAGGCAGCTATATTCCACAATTCTCACCTCCACATGCATTACTGAACCTCCATTTTCCTATGGATCCAATGTATGATGTAGGAGAAGATCCCTTCCACCTAGGCCTGGAAGGCATTCTGATGAATGAGGAAGCAGCTATGGGTCCAAATCCTGCCCTGGGGATCCCATCTTTAACTCTGTCTCCACTCAGGGCCACCACTGATCCCCTGCTTTCCTCTGTCTTCCCAGCTCCTTCCAAATGTAGCAGCAGCCACAGATGCAGCTTCAACATGGAAGAAGAACCTTAAATATCTTCTCCCTTACTCATAGAATTGAAGCTAGACCCCACTCTAGGGTATTCTGTCTATTTACATCTTGAACCATGCCTCAGCTATAGTTTCCTGAATATTCTAAAACCATATTTCATGTTCTAAGCTTCAACACTTTCAAGAAATTTCAACACTTGCCCTTGGGAGAATTTCTACTGTAATAGGCGTAAACTCCTAAATATTGCTTTTTCAATATGTATGTGTATCTTTTGGGGACTGGGGGAAGGAGGGAGGGAAGTGGTACTTCTTTAAATGTTCCTTGCCTATTTACACATTTATATTTTCTGATTAAATCCCATCAAAGAAGTGAATCAGTATGGAAGCCTTTTGTACCAGGCTGAAGTAACTCCAACACTAACCCTATGATCTTATTGAAATGTCGAATTTAAAGTTTTGGAAGCCAACTTCTTTGGGAGAAAAAAAATAGGCCCATCAGACTATAGTACTAATAAAACAAGCTCACATTTCAGTAGAGTAATTTGCTCTGGGAGTTAGATTAGTTAGCAAAGAGAAGCAGGAAATAGGTGAACATGAAAAGAAAGAACTTTCTTGTAAACTCTAGGTACCATTTTCTTCTCTGAACCTACTATCTTGTGTCTGTACTGCCCTATACCTTCAATTTCTAAATCTATGCTAGGGGAAATCTATAACTCATGGGAAGATGGCATATAGTGTAGAAAGTAGATAGAGATGTGTAGTGAAAATTGGGTGACATTATCCAAAAAAAGGGGTCAGAGGTTGGAGAAATTAGCTTCTTGGAGATAAGAGGAAGAGGAAAAGTTGTTTCAAGGACATATCAGGAATAATAAAAATAGGGAAGGGACTAGGAGACAGCTTCCTGAAGTAAGAAAAAGAAGAACTGAAGAGAAAGGATGAAAGTAGAAAAGAGTTTGGAATAATCAGTTTCAACTTTTTGATTATCAGTATCTCTCTCTGTTCTTGGGGGAGATCCAACCCTGCCTTCCTCTCAATAATTAGGAAAGTATTCCTCTGGCTATATTCACTTCTTTAGTAGAGGACAAGTGACTAGCTCACTCAGTTTCATGTAACCATTTAACATCAGAATAGTTCTTACAAAGGGATATTTACTTTAAATAAACACCTATGTCAATACAAATACTACCATATCACTTTGGTATATTCTTATCATACCAACTCAGTCTCTGGGAGGAATCAAAATATCCTCAGTTTCCTCCCAGCCTCAGACACTTCCCAGCTGTGTGACTCTGGGCAAGTCACTTGACCCCCATTGCCCACCCTTACCACTTTTCCACCTAGGAGCCAATACACAGAAGTTAAGGGTTAAAAAAAAAATCCCAATTTCTACACAATTTCCAAAGGTGGCATTACATGTTGAATGAGCCCTTCCTCTGCATTGGGATCTGAAAAGTAACTCCCAAATATTGTTCTTGCTAATTAGCTAAAAAAGCTAATGGCTTTTTGCTAAAGTAAAATTGGGTTAAAAGTTCCCACTAATGGGCAAAGAGACCACAGCCTTCCTCTCCAGTCTGTCTCATTAAAACTCTTCCTTTATGTAACATCAACATTTTCCTAGTAGTGGGAAGTCTTCCGTTGGAGAGATGTAGCAGGTGAGCAATTTGATGAACAGTATATTATCCTTTAAAATAAGGAAAGCATTTCTGTGGAATGTGTTTAAATTAAATTAAGTAAATAAATATGCCAATTATCAAAAAGGGGCAATGGCTCCTTTACTGAATTAAGAGTATTCATTTCAAAGACCCTGATATTAATAATGAAAAGAATTATGTGCCAAATGGGGTTACAAAGAGTTGGATACAATTGAACAAATATGTATTATTCAACTCAATGTAGCACAAGCTACACCAAGAGAATCAACAGCAAGAAGAAGGGGATAATAGGGACACAGAATCTAGCTTAATTCAGGATAGGCAGATTCTAAATTTTAAAAAACTACAATTCTCCCCCCAAAATAACAGCCAGGTTGCCCCCTTACAGCATACAATACAAGATCCAAAGGCAATCAAGCTACCCCAATCCATGAAATAATAGAACACTGTACAGTCCCAGGATAGCACTTCCTCTGGAACAGAGCAAAACTTTTAACATACAGGCAAGGTCATTCGGTAAGTTGAAAAAATAAGCAAAAGACAAAGAAAAAATTTACCATGGAAAGTTTACCTTAGTGACAGAGAAGGGGAAAAATGCAACTTAAAAAAAGTACAACAATGCCCAAAAGAAAACATAAGAAGTTTCATGTGAAAGGCTAAAAAACAACTCCTATAAGAATTTAAAAAACAAATAACCAGGGACAGTTGGATAGATCAGTGGATTGAGAGCCAGGCTTAGAAACCAGAGGTCCTAGGTTCAAATGTGACCTCAGACATTTCCCAGCTGTGTGACCTTGGGCAAGTCACTTGACCTCCCATTGCCTAGCCCTTACCATTCTTCTGCCTTGTATTGACTCCAAGACAGAAGAGTTTAATAAAAATTAAAAAACAAACAAACAAAAAAAAACCACATGCAGAAAAACATTTAAATACATCCTTTTAAGGCAATAATACAATTAAAATTACATTCAACAAAAGGATGCAGAAAGACTAAAAATTAACTGGAAACTCATTAATTTTATCTTAAGGAATGATTGGATCAGTTTAAAACTTAAAAATCAACAATTCAAGAGAATGTCAACAATGAAATAACCTATTGTAAAGATGGGATTAACTCTCCCCTGGTTTATTGTAATTTATAAATTAGTTGTGTTTACATTTCCATTGGGGAGACTAGTCTTTCAAGGATCTCACAGGGAATTATGTAATTAAAATTTGTTATCCTAAAAACTAAGATTCCCAGAACCCTACTTATTTCCTGTTGTTACATGCTGAAGTAGACAAGATATAAACTGGGTGGAGGTTCATCTCTCTGTCTCTCTTTTTCCTTCTTGTCGCATCTTTGAGGAAGCAAGCATTTTTAGCAGATAGAAAACTTAGTCACTTGGTTCTAGTTTGTCTAGATAACAAACTTTACATAGATAACAAAATTTAAATATAATACTTCAAGTACTGCACATTAATTTAAATTCTATAATGTCAAAATTTATGGCAATATTAAGAGGACATTTTATTTCTCTAAATCCTTTTATCAGTAATTTAGGGAAAGAAGATTTAAAAAAATCAAGCATGAAACTAAAAAGCTAAAAAAGATTTTTCTAATTCCCCCTTATCAACCAAATTGAAAATCCTAAAAAAATAGAAGAGATTAATAGAACTGAAAGTTAGAAAACTATTAATAAATAAGATGAACTGGTTTTTATTGGAAAAAATTATAAAATAATAGATAAATCATTGGTTAATTTTATTTTTTACAAAGAAAGAAAAACAATCCACCAATATAAAAATGAAATGGGTAAATTCACAGCCAATGATGAGGAAATTAAAGTAATTCTTCGGAGTTATTTTGCCCATTACATGCTAATAAATCTAAATGAAATTAATGAATTTTTTTAATTGTCCAGATTAACAGTAAAGGGAATAGAAACTTTTTTTAATCTTTGAAAATTATATTTAATTAATTTAGGGTATTTTTCCACGATTACAAGATTCATGTTCTTTCCCTCCCCTCCCCCCAGCCCCTTCCCATAGCCAAAGTGCAATTCCACTGGGTTTTACATGTGTCACTGATCAAGACCTATTTCCATATGGGAATATAAACTTAATAAAATCCCACTGCAAGAAAAGAAAATGAACATGCCATCAGTGAATCTCCTAAGGAAAAAATCTCCAAGGCAAGCTGGATCGGCTAGTGAATTCTATCAAACATTTAAAAACAATTAATTCCAATACTATAAGCTATTTGGAATGAAATAGGTGAAAAAGGAATTCTATGACACAAATAAGGTGCTAATATCTAAACAATGAAGAGTAAAAATGAAGAAAAATATAGATCAACCTCAAACTATTTAGGTACAAAAGTTTTAAATCAAATACTAACAAAGAGGTAAGCGTAATATATAAAAATCATATACTATCACCAGGAGGGAATACTGGAATGATTCAATATTAAGGAAACCCATCAGCATAACTGATCATATTAATTTAAGACCAACAGAAATCAAAAAATAGATGCAGAAAAAGACTTTAACAAAATACAACATCCATCCCTATTAAAAATACTAGAGAGGGGGCAGCTGGGTAGCTCAGCGGATTGAGAGCCAAGCCTAGAGACCAGAGGTCTTAGGTTCAAATCTGACCTCAGACACTTCCCAGCTATGTGACCCTGGGCAAATCACTTGACCCCCCACTGCCTACCCTTACCACTCTTTTGCCTTGGAGCCAATATATAGTATTGACTCCAAGATGGAAGGTAAGGGTTTAAAAAAAATACTAGTGACCCTGGAATAAATGGAGCTTTCATTAAAATGATAAATAGCACTTAAGTTAATCTATTACTATTCAGTATTGCACTAGAAATGCCAGCCATATTAATAAAAAGAATCATCAGCATTTTTATATATTGCCAACAAAGTCCACATATTGTAGACAATATAATATGTCTGAGGTCTAACTATGAAAAGAAACCCAGGAACACAAAGAGATAATTAAATAACTGGAGAAAAAATATTAACTGCTCAGTGTAGGCCAAGCTAATATAATAAGGACAATTCTAAATTAATTTAACTTTTCGGTACCATACCATAAACACTCCCCACCAACAGATAATCAGATGCTACACACAGGAAAGACAACCCCACCTCCATGAAGCAGTTGCCTTACAAGGGAGATAGGAGGTAGTGCTAAGCCAGTCAAACTACCACCTTACCCATTATCACACACTGATACAGACTAGGGCTCTCAAACATCCTTCAGGGGTAGCAGCTTTTGTGAAGACAGTCTGGGGATGGCTCCTACAGGCGCCACAGGTATAGCCACTAAAGAGCCAGACTAGAAAATTCTTGCCACCAAACCCTACTTTTTATACAGGAAGTCTTTCCCAAACCCCCTTAATTATTATAGATTTCCTTTAGAGGATAGTTCCATTTTATACTGTATATAACTTGTCGTTACATAGTTGTATAAAAACTAAGTTGTCTTTATCATTTTCTTTTAATTTATTTTAAATAAAATGTGTTTTACATTTTATTTTAAAAAGTCCTTTCTAACTATAGATAATTCTATGATTGATAACTTTTCCTACTCTAATTACTCTCCATAAAGTATATTTCAACAATCTTGGGTCCAAAGGTGAAGTAGGATTTTATCTCATCTTTTTTTTTCTCTATGAAATATCTATTCCCTTTCTTTTAGACACGAGGAAAAAATAGTATTCTTTATATTCCATAACAGAAGATGGAAATGAGAACCTTGATGCTGACTCTGTTTTCCATCTTCCACATTCCAGAGTTCACAATGCAAATAGTGTAATGCAAAATACTGCTTTAGCACAAAACCATTAATGTGAAGGGATCTGAATTATCCACAAATAATGCTTTGAAGAAATTTTGAAGAAATGAGAAACAATAGCAAAGATCATGTATTTTCCTATAAAGAAGACAAGCAGCAGGCAGATTTTTATTTTTATGCTTTGTTTTTATTTTTCCTTGTCCTATGCTATGGATATCAGGAAGATGTTTAAATAAACAACAACTATAAATACAATAAGCCTCTTTTTATAGCATTACAAGCAAAATAAGTTTATAAATCAATATATGTAGATATCAAAATCATGTATTTTAAAGGCAGAAAAAATAATTGAAATTTAAAGCTGGATCTAATTTATTTCACCAATATGTACAACTTTTTCATGGGACAAAGAAACACTGGAGGTGTCAGACAACGGAAAAACTTCATTAATATTTACATTCTGAGTATCTTAGTTTCATTGAAAAGAATTTTAACAAAGGAAAGGGGAAGCTTTACAGAGAGAAATATTTTATCTCAAATTCATACTTTATCTTGTATAATACTTAAACATTTACTCAGAATTTTCACAGAGTAATTGAAATCCACTTGCATCTGAATTTGCAATGCAATTTTCTTGCATATTAAAATTCAGCAAGCATTTTTTATGAAAACAGAAAATAAAGTACCCATTTTGCTCTGATTTTTTGGAATCCATCTATTTTATCTGTGTCCCACTTATAATTGTAGTAAAATGAGGACAATATACAAAATTCACCATTGTCACACAACTCCGGAGACAGATTCATTCATCTCTGCAGTTTGGTAGTTGATTCATTTACATTTTCTACTATACATTCTTCCATTTTATATGAAAAGATAGCATCAAATTGAGTATTTTATTGAAATCTAGATATAGCATGTCATGATTTCCAACTTATTTACTATTGTTATTCTACTTGTACTCAAAAGGCAGAATTCAGAGTAATAGATGGTAAATAAACAAAGTTTCTGCTCAGTTTTTTAAAAACCTACTTAGAACTGTCAAAGTTACAGATCATCTCAAAAGACCGTTAAGAGTTCAAATTGTTTCACAACTATGAGGGGGAATAGTCAAGCCTTCCTCAAACCTCAGGCTTTTAGTAAGAATAATAAAAATATCACAAAAATTTTGTTGACAAGATACATATTTTAAGCAAAATTTTAGGTTCTTTTTATTTTGATTCTTTGACTCTATGCCATAGAATTATTAGGGGGTATCTTATTATAGATCTGTTTTTCCTTTCTATATCATCCAATTATCATTACTGCAGTAGAGATCATTTAAGATATTAAACAGTAAGAATTCCTGGAATAAGACAGAGCATTTACTTTATAGAGATGTGAAAAGTGGTCAGAATAGGAAAAAAATTCCTTTGCTCTTAATCTAACGCAGCTAGGTTATGAATGCAATGGAGTCAGAAGGAATTGTTTTTCTGATTTCAAATCTAGTCAAAGAAACTTACTGCATAACTCTGAGCAAGTTTATTATCCCTATTTGAAGCTTTAGTATATAAAATCATACCCTGAAATCTAGGTAAAACTTTTCAAGAGAGAAACCATAGCTTGACCTATTTATAAAAGGGACAAATATCCTAAGGTGGAATCAAGAAAATACATTTTTAGAAGCTTCAATCTCTCACATGAATTATGCCTTGATTTACATAATTTTTGTAGACCTGACATACAAATTCAAAGCAGAAACTACATATTTTCTGTATCTCTTCCAATATCTGACATATTTTTAATATCAGAGGCCATCCAAACCACCAACTATTAGAATATTGTAGTTTTTTTCTGTCTATCCTTAATTTAATGTTCCTCATGATCATAGAAACGATGAATAAACAATAAAAGGCATAATCTCAATTATACTTAACATTAGGAATAAGATGTTAGATCTAAAGAATATAAAAGCAAAATTTTAAATAATTCCTTTACAGTAGAAAACAAGAAAACAGGTTAACTAGGCAAGTTGTAGGATACTATTAATCATGTCATTAAATTTTGTTGGATCAAAATGTATTTAAGATGGTACACAGTATCTAGTTATTTTGAAGAATAATTTCTTATTATGCCTAATTTTACTTATGATCTTAATTTAAGTTTTAAAGAAAATTTCCTCTTTCACATTCCAATTGATATAATTTTTCCATGCCATGATTTTGAGAAGGCAAATATATCTGGAAATCAGAAGGCTGAAGACTGTTTGCATTATTCAAAATTAATAAAGTTGGTCAGTCTTTCCGAGGAAGCCTCTTTATTTATAAAAAAAAGTTAAAGAAACTGGCCAATTCTATCATGTTGAAGAATTTCTGGCCACTGCCATCATCTGAGAACTGCAAACACTTAGAACTGAGTGTTCATCCCTCACACAGAGACTTAAAGAGGTAATTAAGATTATTGGCATATCATCTCCAAATATAACAGCAGTCAAAAATTATTCAAAACTATGTGTAAGAACATTATTTTTTGCCTTACTGATTACTTTACTAATATTAGTATGGTGTAGAAAGATAGAAGGAAGGTCAATGAATTCCTGACAATTTGTATTAAGAAGCCAAAGGAACTTCTAAAGAATCAATTAACCAACAGAAAGATGAATTAGGAAGACTTACTTAATGACAATTTTACATGTAATTTTTCTTTATTTAATGAGACAATACTTTCAGATCAAAGAGTAGAAAAATGAGATTTAAGGAGATATGTTAGCTATTAAAGCTATATCAAGTGCCTGAATAACAAAATAGTCAGGAAGTACCCTGAGAGAATCTAGACTATGTTAAGGAGTACTAGAAAAAATATTGCTTGATGTGATGCTTAAAGATGTAACTTTGGGAAAGGTTTTTGATTTATGATCTTTTTACTAAAAGAAGAGAAAAAGGAAAAGAGAATAAGAAAACCAATATGCCTTTGAAAACAGAATGAAACCCAGAAGAAAATGAGCAATTGAAGTCTTTTAGGAACGCATTTAAACTTTTCAAAAAGCTATTTTTAAAAATGAAATTTTAATACTTTAATTAGACTATATTTTAAATATTTGAATACTATGTGTGCCATAATGTGTGAGATTCCATAGAAACCACACCTCTTCTTAGTTGTGACACAGTTCCTAATTATCAATAATGATCTTTACATAAGATTCAAAGTTTGGACTCAATATCTCAAATAAAATAAAAACAACAGCTATATCAAAATTATGAGACTCTTCTCAATTTCAGAGCATTTCAAGAGAAAAAAACTAAAGTGAACAAATAGGCGTCCTTTTGAGGGATGAGTAACAGTTCACCAGAAATCAAAGTATTTAGTAGTGTAAAGTTTTAAAACATTTGTAGTTTTTTCCCCCAGAGAATGAAGACAGTTACAAAGGTTATTCTTCTAAGGACATCTACTTTCCCATATAGGAGAATCAAAAATGAAGGAGAAAAATTAGATGAGGAAAAAACATGCAATTGCTTTACATTTCAGTCCCTCATGATCAAATATTTTGACACTAAAGAACTGAAGTAGAGATAGCTAAAACTCACATTCTTTGTTGATCAGTTTACTTAGTATTCATGTCTTTTGTGGCCATAAGTATGTCTGACAAATTTTATAATAAAGAGCCAGCTTTTCTGCTCTAATAGTGATTCTAAGTTAAATAAGAGACATAACAAGACATCTGTTAACATGAAGACAGGCACCTAGACAATGACTTTCCAAAGATCTGATCAAAGATATAACCTCATTTATTATTTATAAATTTAAGACCAATCTAATATTTCTTATTGAAATCATATCAAAAGATGAATAATGCAATTATCTTAGAGACTGTTTAAATGAAGGTTATAACCTAATTTTTCCATTAAACAAGCAATTTCCTGGAAATGTAAGGACCAGTAAGGATATGATAGGGAACTAGATTCTATCTATCCAAATAATTCAGATAAGCTTCAAACTCCTAAAGAAGCAGTTAGGGTATTGACAGTTTAGAGTACAACTAACCAAAAGGACTCTCACTGAAGCAAAACAGAAAGGATAAAAATAAAGAAAAACTAATTCATTCAGAAAGCGCTATAAAACTGCTGTCTGACATTAAGAATTTGAGGATCACGGGAATTCTATGTCTTTATTCTACTTTAAAATAACCAGCAAATATATGCAGATAAAGACCTAAATACCATCATAAATGGCAATACTATGCCACTCAATTAAGGCAGATTTTCTGTCAGATTATTTATAGATTTGAAGGAAAGTATGAAAAATAAATAGTACAAGTAGATTTGGAAAAGAACTGAAAGAATTTTACTCTCACTTCACCACTATTCTATAAAATTGTTGTAGGGGACTAGACTTCATTCCCTTCTTCCCCAATCCACATGAAGCCCAGTATCTTACCAAATGAGCTCTTCTGGCATTAAAGATAAGAAAAATGATTCATCCATCACTACAAAACTGAGAAAGAAGGGAACAAATACAGTTCTCTTTAATTACTGTTGGTCCAATTTGATATCATTGTTTACTTTCCTAAAAACTTAATTTCTATATCCTAATTTTTAAAATTCTATACCAATTATTGTATTTGTATGGCTTGGGCATTAATTCACTAATCTGATTTATGATGTTTCAAAGGACAAATTGTATGCCACCCTAGTCTTATGATGAATAATGGAACAAGAATTGGCATATGTCAAAATGGTTAATGAATTTTACTGGTCAGTGATACAGAGTACTATTAATAAATATAGTGCAAAGCTGCTATAAGCCTAGTTTAAGTCTTCAAATTAGGCTATGCTTGTCAAAGAAGAAAAAGATTCCAATATTACTTTTACCCAGAAATCATAAAATTCTTAATGTGATAAGAAAACAGAACTACAAACTTTTTATTTCAATTAATTTGGGAAGCTTTGTCAGAGCCTTACCCATAAGATGAAACAACAGCTGCCTTTATTCTTGTTTTCAAATCTATATCATTTAGAGTCAACTAACTCTCTCTGTCACAGACATTCGGCTGTCCACAGGATCCTCTTTATTTGATCTTGGCACAGAGGACGGAACACTGTCTTTTCGATCTTCTTCTCTGTGTTTAAACTTCTCTGTTGGTACAGTGGCAGGCTGAATTTTAATGGTCTCTTTTATATAGCTGTCACTTTCAGACTGTTCTCCTCTTTGTATTTTCTCACCTTTGTTGCTTAAGTCTTTGGACTCAGAAGAGCTTCTGTTGGCCTCTGAACCCTTAGGATAAAATGATGGTAGGGGTGAAGCTGAGGTGGCCTGGGGTGATCCTAAGGAATGGGAATGGGGTTCTTTTTTCAGAGAGATGCTACTAATGCTCTGCTGTTTGGGTATACTTTTACAAACAGGACTTTTTCCAGCCTTTAGACCTTTACCACTCTTTTCTCCAATGGTTGACAACAGCAAAGGACTCATCATTTCCTTTACTTCAATGCTAACTGTTTCACGGGTCTTCCGTTTTTTGATGGGCAACACAGTTTCTTGCACTGAGCAGATGGAAGACTCTTTGATTATTTTCTTCTTGGGTTCAGCAGAAGTCATTGCTACCCCACTTCCTGGTTTACGGCCTCTCTTCTTGGGAATGCCTTGGGGATTTGTCTCAATTTTTCGCTTCCTGCCAGGACGTTTAATTACCATGACTTGGCCAGATGTGGTAGCCCCACAAGCTTCTATCTTCCCTCCAGATGAAGGTTGAAAAGGCATCTTGACCACAAGCTTCCCAGAGCTTCTTCCAATTACTCTTTTGATATGAACACTCTCTGAATCATCTGCCTTAGGTTTCCCTGCACTGCTTCCTTTGGGCCTTCCTCTCCTTCTCTCTGTTCCTAAAGTCTTGGCAGTTTGGGGCTTCTTGGCTGACTTTTGTTCTCTCCTAGAAGGGCTTCCTCTGCCAGTTACTGTAAAATCAAAATCATTTGGGTCCAAAGATGTGTCGCCTATCTTTTCAAAATAAGCAATCAATTCCACCTTGGATCGAAAGGCTTTTCCCTGGGGACTATACAGAAAGAAATAAAAACAGAAAGAAGAGGAGTTAGAAATAATGAATAGAAAATTGACAGATAAAAAAAGGGAGAGAAAAGTTAGTTCTGGAGGGATTGCAAAAAGAGCAGTTTAGCATTCAAGTGTCTAAAAGGTCTATACATTTTTAGCCCAGAGGTTCCACTGTTAGGAAACCAAGGTCAATAACCAAAAAAAGGTCCATACACCTTTTATACTAGAATTTTTGTGTAGTCACAAAGAACTGGAAATAACATAAATGTTCATCACTTGGGGAATATGTAATAATAGCATATGACTGCATCAAAATAATCCAAGTGAATTTAGAAAAACATAACAATATATACAATGATTACAATGTGAATGGAAAAAACAATATAAGTGAAAACTAAACACTTCATAATGATAAAGAGCAAGCTAAACCTAAAGAAGAAATATGAAAGTGATATTCTTTCCTTTCATTACAGAAAATAAGGACTACAACAACATATCAAATTTGAATGATGTTAGTTTTTCAAAACTGCTCTTTATTCTTTCTCTTTTCATTCTTTGGCATCAGGCATGGCTTTTTAGGTAAGATTAAGTTAAAATGGAAAATAAAATGTCATAAAAACAAAATACATCAATATATTTTAAGAGGAATTATACAAAGAAATATTAAGATAAAAGGTGAGGAAAAATTGCAATTAAGTTTCTGTTAAAATCAATAAGAACAGGGGAAAGAGAAAGAACATGAAACATAACTATGGGAAAATATTCAAAATAAAAATTTTTAAATAAATAAAAAATTAAAATAAAAAGACTTTTTAAAAATCAATGAGAATAGGTAGTGTGGAATCCTGAGTAAGATTAAAACTTATAAATAAATGTCAAAATTATTTAATAATGTAACAGTTGAGAAAAAAGACAAGGAAGTATATAATGTGGCAGTAGAAAGACTTCAGGAAACTTCAATTCAATCTAACCTTAGCTAAGATATTTAAACAGGGGGCAGCTGGGTAGCTCAGTGGATTGAGAGCCAGGCCTAGAGCAGGAGGTCCTAGTTCAAATTTGGCCTCAGACACTTCCCAGCTGTGTGACCCTGGGCAAGTCACTTGACCCCCATTGCCTACCCTTACCACTACTGGCTCCAAGACAGAAGGTAAGGGTTACACTTTTTTTCTATGTGAAATTTTCTTGCATTAGTCAAATGTAGGTAATTGATAGTTTATATTACTCTATATAATTTCACAATGATGCTGTGAAAATTAAAATTATAGGAGAAAGCACTGAAGATGTATTAGTTTCATGTGCCACCCAAAAAAGTTACTAATGTCCTTCCTGCTACCACTGTCACAATGAATCAGTTATCACCTCCATCAACCACAAGTGGCTGCCTAGTTTTCTGCTACCTACTAGATACATTATTATGAAATACTATCAGTATTTAAAATGGATGTAGCAAATGATACCATTGTATCAAAGTAACTGAATACTTAAAGGAAAAGCTATTTTTTTCTTTAAAGGAAAAACATATATAATACTTCACATGCCTCTTTCATAACTAGATACATTCCAGAAAAAAGATATATAAGAAAGAATTTCAGAAAAGTTAGATAACTGAATGGCAAAAGAAAAGGATAATAGTGGTAGAGTCAAGAAAACCTGTATTCAGAGATAGTAAAGAGGAATAACTGACTGAGATGAGCCATAGCTACATAATGAGCTAGAAATAAAGGGGAGCTGTATGCATTGATCCCAGAATCAAGGAAACTCGGTTTTGATCTCCAGCCTAGGGTATAAAGCTAGCAACCAAAGCAAATGCAAAGCCTACAGCTCTTACCAACCAGTTGGTAGCTGCTGAATCCACAGCAGTCCACAGGAACTTTCAATCAAGGTCAAGTCAATAAGTTTCTCAGATTCAAATCTGGAATTTTCAGGAAGACAGTGAAAAGAAGGTCCCAAACAACGTCACTTTGGGAGCAATGAAAGTTAGCAGATCCTTAGCCTGAAGTATCTTTGAGATCCTTTAATAATACAAGACTCAATATCACAATAAAGTAGCAAAAGGTAAAAAAAAGCTCAGCCCTCTCAAGAGCCCTGCCCTAATATTAAATCTGAAGACAGAAAAAGAATAAATTTTTTTTTAAATTTCACACAAAAAACTCAATTATCATAGTTATAGGAAAGCTCAAGCCAAATCCCAAAGAAGAATTTGAATGACTTCAAATCTTACATAATAAGCAACACCACTTGGGCACAAATCCAACCAGAATTCCAGAAATTAATGAAGCAAGAATTAAAGTAAAATTGTATCTGAAAACTGGATAAGAGTGTTAGAAAAATAGATAAGACAGAATGAAAGAAAATACAAAATATCTCAAAAGAAACAAAACTAGGGGCAGCTGGGTAGCTCAGTGGAGTGAGAGTCAGGCCTAGAGATGGGAGGTCCTAGATTCAAACCCGGCCTCAGCCACTTCCCAGCTGTGTGACCCTGGGCAAGTCACTTGACCCCCATTGCCCACCCTTACCAATCTTCCACCTATGAGACAATACACCGAAGTACAAGGGTTTAAAAAAAAAAAAAAAGAAAGAAAAAAACTATTGGAAGCACCAAGATGGCAGAGAAGGTATAGGGGGCCCATCTTTTTTCTACCAATTACTCTCCAAAAAGCAATGACCTCAAAACAAATCTAAGAAACATGCCCATAAAAATAAATGGTGAAGTAATTTTTCAGCCTAAAGAATTTAGATGGCCATCACAACATATCAAGTGCATCAGAGTAGGTCCCCCCAAGGCAACATGGAAGCAGCTAAAGCTTCCAGAACTCTCAGACACATTTGGTAAAGTGAACTGGCCAACTGCTTGAAGGAGATTATAGGGATTCCTTTCGTGGCTCTGAGTCACAGTCTTGGGGCAATCTCAGGGCAAGGAGGAATACAAGCATCTACTAGCATTTGAAGCCACAGGGAAGCAGAGGATCCTGGTCACAGGTACCAAGGGGTAAAATAGTGCTAGGGATCAAAAGACCAGAGCACAGGCCAGGAGAGAATTAAACACACCTCTCCTTACCTCATACCACCTTGGGGAAGAACTGAAAGCAGATAGATTCCCAGAGCCAGCTCTGAAGACAGCTGCACAAAGAACCTGAGTATTAGAACAGTGCTTCCTTCACCACAGTTAGGGTCCAAATTTAAGTTTTTGCAGGAATATAAGCAAACAACAGAAGAAGAAACTCTACATAAAAAAATGCTTTTGGTGACAGAATGCAAACTCAGAAGAAAACAAAGTCACTACTGCATCAAAAGTCTCTAAGAAGGGGGCAGCTGGGTAGCTCAGTGTATTGAGAGCCAGGCCTAGAGACAGGAGGTCCTAGGTTCAAATCTGACCTCAGACACTTCCCAGCTGTGTGACCCTGGGCAAGTCACTTGACTTCCATTGCCTAGCCCTTCCCACTCTTCTGCCTTGGAGCCAATACACAGTAATGACTCCAAAATGGAAGGTGAGGGTTTAAAAAAAAAGACTTAGCAGCTCCTACATTAATAGGTTAGAGGGCAAAGGAGCTAAGATTTCAACCAAGAATCATTTACTCAGCATAACCCTTCAAAGGGGAAAAAATGTGTATTCAATGAAATAGAGGAATTTCAAACTGTCCTGATAAAAAGACCACAGCTAAATGAAAAATCTGCTCTCAAAAGAATCATAAAAGGTAAAGAGGATTGGGAGCAGCTGGGCAGCTCAGTGGATTGAGAGCCAGGCCTAGACAGGAGGTCCTAGTTCAAATATGGCCTCAGACACTTCCCAGCAGTGTGACCCTGGGCAAGTCACTTAACCCCCATTGCCTACCCTTACCCCCCTTCTGCCTTGGAGCCAATACACAGTATTGACTCCAAGATGAAAGGTGAGGGTCTAAAAAAAAAAAACAAAGAGGAAAGACAAATCAAAGGTCATTAATAAGGTTAAACAACTCCATGGGGAGATGATTCTTAGGACACCAAAGAACATCATCATTATTAAGGCAATTAAGAGTATTTTACAGAAAGGGAAAGAGTGTAAATCAAATATGATGAGATGATATAAAAATTTTAAATTAAATTAAGGCATAATTTAAAAAAAAGAATGCATTGGGAGAGAGGGAGAAGGGAAAAACTGCTGACCCTTAAATTTTTTTTTTAAAACCCTTACCTTCTGTCTTGGAGTCAATACTGTGTGTTGGCTCCAAGGCAGAAGATTAGTAAGGGTAGGCAATAGGGGTCAAGTGACTTGCCCAGGGTCACACAGCTGGGAAGTGTCTGAGGCTAGATTTGAACCTTGTACCTCCTGTCTCTAGGCTCTGAGCTACCCAGCTGCCCCCTCACCCTTCATTTTTTAAAAAGAACCAGTTAGATATTGTGAAATATTTTAACTTGCCCATTCATTGGATTTAAGTAAGGCGGAATTGCACAGAATGATGCAGAACTCACTATTTCTTCTGGAGTCATCAAAATCTAATATCAAGGCAACAATGAGGACAATTGATTAATTAGCCCAGAATGTAGTGATGACTTTTAACTTTTTAAATGTCTAACCAACCAACTTCCACAGTACCTGCTTCAGCTTCCTTCATGGCTACTTGTTCCCATACATCCATTCAGGGTGAGTAAGTTTTTGGGTTAAATGTGGGAAGCCAAAATCTGAGATTCCTCTTTTTTTTTTTTTTTTTTAACCCTTGTACTTTGGTGTATTGTCTCATAGGTGGAAGATTGGCAAGGGTGGGCAATGGGGGTCAAGTGACTTGCCCAGGGTCACACAGCTGGGAAGTGGTCGAGGCCGGGTTTGAACCTAGGACTTCCTGTCTCTAGGCCTGACTCTCACTCCACTGAGCTACCCAGCTGCCCTGAGATTCCTCTTTTGATCCCTTTTGTGATCCTTGTGATTTCTTGTTGAAAATAATGCAGCTGCTTGGTATAGCCAAGACCAAAACCTTAGCGGGGGCAATTCTACCCTGAGAAAAATATTCCCCGACTTAGCTTTCTGATAAGAACCCAGTCAAAATTCAGCCTTGACCTTGGTCTGTTCTGAAGCCAATGAGTGTTTTGATACGACATAATTTATAACCTCTGCACATCTACAAAATTTTGGGGGGGTTCTTTTGTGTGAAATGAATCTTGAAATATATATACATATAATATAAACTTCATGCTCCTGGAGCCAGAGCTGGAAGCATGAGCTAAAAGATGTTATTTCCTTATCAACTAAACTGTCTTTATCAGATTATTAGAGATGATAAATAGATCTTGAGAGTTAAAATATTTCTCTAACTCATCAAAGGGTTTGAGGCCTGTCAGCCAACCTCCACCTGGTTTAGCCTATTTGCCATGTGGGCAGTTTTACCCACGTGTAGCCATTGTGCCTGAATAAAGGACTCAGCGTAAAATTAGACATATATGTGTGGAAAGAGGATAAGGGAACATATTTTCTTTCACCAAACATTTGTAACAGGGAATCTTTTTGTATTTCATTCTTAATCAAAGGAATAGGTAAAGAATAAGGACAAGAGAGAAGGTAGACTTTTTTTGATGATTGAAAAAAATATGATTAAAAAGAATAATTATAATTGTGTTATGGGGTGCAAATTGGTGAACCCCTGGGTTTGGGAAGGAAACCACTCTCAAGAATGAGAGGACTCCAAACTTAGCTTAAAAGTAAAAAAGAAAGATTTATTAGTAAGATAGGATTAATGGCCAGCAAGACAGCATGAGTGGAGGACCCATGGGAGGCTCCCCCCAATCCCTCAATCCTGGGGATTATATACTTTTACAATTGTGGGGATGTGATGCTGTGTCATGATGAGGATGTGATTCTAGAGTGGTAAACATTCAGGTATTCGG